>NC_137610.1:16267805-16482805 GCF_963280865.1 Gymnoscopelus braueri | reverse complement strand
ACCCCGTAAAAACTCAAGTGCCTGACTGCTCTGCTCTTTCTTAACTTCAGAGATCTGGCATTTTCAAACAGGGCTACGCTTTTATGAGCCTCCCATTACATAACAACCTCACTGTCCACAGTGACAACAAAGAGTGTGTAAAGTTAACGTTCTGAAACGCAAACAAATTCGCCGGGCAAACACCAATGGTGAAGTGGAAAGTTGAACCAGATTTAGGAATGGAGCCAAAGACAGAAAACAGGCCTTATTCAGGTCCACATAATAAAGCTCAAATGGAATAATTAGGCCATGCATTTGCAGGCAATGATACCTTGAAATGAGATGGAATTATATCTCTGATTAACTGCAAGGTGATCTCATTAAGGTCTACCTAACAATCACTGGTATTGGAGTTGAGGCTAATACAAGAGTGCGGTGATATTCTAGGAAGCAAAGCAGAATCTGTGTCCGTCTAGACAGCTCTGACGGTGTGTTGGCCTAAGACTGGGGCCACATGTCTGATTCTCTACAACATAAACCAGATCCATCACAGTGGAACTACCTTTATTGATCTGACAGACACAGAAAACATCACAGCAAAGAGCTACTCTTAACTACTAGCTTACCAGCTTTAACAATGGCTTATTGGGACGTGGGCTGAGTGCTCTGTAAATTGGTTCAGGACAATTACATGGTGGCGACGTAGACATTGACATAGAAACCCCAACTTGACTTTTAAGGCAATTGCCAGTTGTCTTAAAAAACCCATAAAAACCTGGTGTTTACACAATAAAGTCTAATAACTCTTTTATTTATCTCTCCGAGCTGACGCTGTCATGCCGTCCCAGATCCTGCTGCTGATAGTTCTGCTCTGAAACTCTCCCGACTGTGGTATTATGGACAAATGGAACCTCCTCACTGAAAGGTTTACGGGGATAAAAATGTCCTCAGCATCACTTAAGTCAGTTGGACCGGCGTTCACCCTTGAAGGAGGGTGTAAATCATCAACCGAGCTAACAATCAGACTCCTCTGCTGCCAATCAGCGGAGCATGTGTCTGTGTCTCTCCCCCTTGTGTTTACTCTGCTGGGTGATGCACAGTGTGCATTCCCCAGCGTTGGCTCCCAGTGGTCTGCACGAGCCACGCTTTACCCTGGAGGCAGCGAGGGCTTGGTTGTCTTGGCAGTAATGGACTGTTGAAGGGAGCGTTTCAACATCAGGTTAGCGGGGATTACAAGGCCCAGAGTCGGGCTCAGGCCTGCAGGGCAGAGGAAACGCCCTCACGGAGAATGGGAAAGAGAGGAATGACCCCCACAGATAAAGCTGAGCCCTGGAGATGTGTGTGGGATGTTCATTCAAGGCGATGATTCATAGTTTTGGAAGATGTTTGCTTCAATGTTATTATGACGAAAGCAACCAAAAGAAATATGGCAAAGCAAAGGGGGGAATTCAGCAGTCAATCTGAGAAGTCAATCTAGGGAAATGCAATTATCCCATTAAAAATCTTCCATACTCCATACCTGAAATAAGATCTACATGAATACCTCTGTGAGTGTGTGTGTGTGTGTGTGTGTGTGTGTGTGTGTGTGTGTGTGTGTGTGTGTGTGTGTGTGTGTGTGTGTGTGTGTGTGTGTGTGTGTGTGTGTGTGTGTGTGTGTGTGTGTTTGCGTGCGCAAATTTGTAAGAGCGGCTGACGGTGCTTGCGTGTGTGTGGCCACTTTCCATGCATTGAAAAAGCAAAGTTTTCTTAAGGCCTCCATACTCCAGTCAATCTGCTGATTGCTGTCTAGAAAGCACGCCGGAGTCAGGTGGGTTAACGTGTCAACAGTTTACAATTACATTTTCCTCAGCTCAAAGACTGTGCACATCATCACCAAGGATGATTCATAAATGAATCCGTGTAAACTGGCGTAGATAGACAAGGGAGATTACCGGTACATATCACTGCAGGGGAAACAGGAAGTACAGTGACAGCGTCGGTTACAGAAGACGTTTCATTTGGTCTGCCGTCTCTACGGGCCCACCCAACAGACAATGAAACATATGGCTACATGGCTCCGTGGCTCCTGCGAGCAGAGCTACACTTGAGCAGCACACAAGGCTACATATGTCACTCTCCCAATGGCTTTTTGTATGACAAAGTGAATTATTCATGCCCCCGGAGCGGAGGGAATACATCACTACATATAGCGTCCCCCTCAAACTTCTGCTTTTTATGAGCGGCCTTACTTCCAAAGCACACGTATAAACAAAGGATGGTGTGCCGACAGTGAATCAGCAGAGTCTCCGTGACCGCATGGGCCTCGGGCTTGGCCCGCTTTTGTGTTCTGCCAATGCTTACATTAGCCTGAGAAAAGCTCAAGCTGCTCTAAATATTCCCCTCGGCTCCATCCATCTCAGTGCGGAACTACATGGACACATTCCAGGAGCTGGACCACTGGCAACGATCAGCTTTGAGTCTGTGTGGAACTTGGTTCTCGGTCATGCTCTATTACGCAATTAATTGAATTCTAAATAACATTTTTATAACGTTTTATTTTTCGTTAATTGTATTTCTTAAAGCAAGACATATTTTTGTATTTATATTTAAAAAAATATATATATATATATATATATATACACACATATACACCGCTCTACATATACGTATATATATACATATATGTATATACATACATATACGTATATATATACACATGTACATATATATACACACACACACATATATATATATACACATATACTAGGGGTGTGCCGATACACTAATTTCACGAAACGATACGATACGATATTGGGCACACAACTTCGATGCGATTACGATACGATACGATACGCACTTTTTTATTATGAAAATATATGGGGGAGAAAAAAAGCAAATGCAAACAAATATTTCTGTTTTTGCATTATTCAGACATGCAAACTTGTAGCTTTTCAGCTTCCACTAGCCGTTTTGAATCCAAATAGGGCAATAGTGTGACACCTGACCCGAAAAAAACAACATTTTGTCACCCTTTTCACCTCGGGGCTGTTTGCATGCCTGATTATTATTATTGTAAAAAAAAGAAAATAATTCAAAACGATATATTTTTTTCTCCAAAACGATACATATCGTCACGAAAACGTATCGCGATATATCGCGGGACGATATATCGGCACACCCCTAACATATACGTATATAAATATACATATATATACATATACGCATATAAATATACATATATATATATACACACACACACACACACACACGTACGCACATGCATAATATCTTTAATATCATTTCCCATAGGTTCCGTCCAAGATGGGCATTTCAAGATGGGCATTTCAAATTAGCAAATGGCACTCAGCCTGAATAAGGCCAAACATAGTTTCAGAATAGCTCCCCTGTTAACTCCGTATTGAGAGTACAAAACCCAATCATCTGTCACCTCCTTAATTCAATCATCAGCCTTCATTCAATTATCCAATAAAATATGCAAATCAGATCTAAAATTGCCAACAAATGCTAATTCTGAACATCAGAGTAATTAAATTGGATAGGAGCAGTGAGGAGAGCTCAATGGCCATAAAGTGGAGGCAGATCCTTTAATTAGAACTAAAATATGTGGCAAATTAGAATCGGTAATCAGCCAATAAATTGTTGCGATGGGGGTTGACTGCAGCTGTGAGGGTATAAGTGACGTGGCAGTGGTTTTGAGACTGAAGCTCTGGCTGCTGTCTCTGACGGCCAGGCTCGACTTAGCTAAAGCCCAGCCAACTGCAGCACTGCTAATCAGGGGCCCTGTAGACAGACCATGCATGACAGCCAATTACACAGCAGCCAAGTCTGCCTCATCGCATCCTGCTCACTTCCACCAAGTCCCCTACCGTAGTCAGAACACAGGGGCATGCACATGCCCCATAGACCCCATAGTCCATAGAGCTACCCGCTTCACCGGGAGGGAACAATGGGTGGTACAACTCCTGAGGGACAATAGACGACACGCAGACCAAATGTAGCGAGGTGCCAAGGCATGAATCATTGATCAGGGGCCTTTTGATACCATTATGGCCAACATAAAACACTACACCCACATTCTGACAAATAATACATGAGCAACAAGTGTATGAGGATATAAAAAAAACCAATTTTGCAAGTGCAGAGTTAAAATGATCTTGATTAACAATTGACCATTGAGAAATAGTCAAATAAAATATATAGAATAAAATAATAATAACATTTATTATGCATTTCTCTTATTCTCTCTGGCTCTTGTAAAATGTATGATAAAAAGCAACCATTGCCAGCCTCCCAGCATATGGATATTGCGTATTATATAAGGCTACAGTACAGCCCCAACGAAATATGTTTCAGTTTTAAAACGCATAACTTGGCACATTTATGCCTAACGTCTGTCCACACGACTCGTTTTTCAAACCCCTAAAACCGAGACTTTCGTAAACGCTGGTGACCCCGTTTTAGTTTGAAAACTATTTAGTCTGGACAGGAATAATAACGGAAACCAATGAAAACGATGACACCTGGTTTGAGTTATTGCTGTATAAAAACAGTTACTAAATATTAATCTTTAATAATTAATTATAATAATAATTTATAAAAGAAAAAAATCCGCTACGGCCTGCACATGTTTACATATAGATTTTTAGTTGATATTTTGCCAGTCTCATTGTGCAGCTCAGACTGTCAGCCTTTGTCGTTTCTGACACTGGAAATAAAAAATTTTAAATCATGAAACCTTTGATGCTGTTTAAAGATTTAACACCTTTTTCCTGACACCAATCAGATTGGTGGTCGCTTCACTTTCGAAATTCACTTTCAATTTTGTTGTAGGCTATACCTTGAATGGTCATGTGATATGCGTATCATGCATGTTCGTATGGACGGAGATGATTTCTGAAACAATGCTAAAACACTTCGTTTTAAAATGAAACTGTATTAGTGTGGATGTGGTGGTCTGTTGAGAAGCACCAGAGGGATGGGGGGGGGGGGCGGGGGGGTCTGGCCGTTATTTTCTTACCTGATTGTCAGGGTGGTTGACTGTGAAGTATCCCACACAGATGATAACTTCATGGAGCAGCTCTTCAGAGGACTGCTGGATACAGTACCACAGCAGAGAGCTGACAATGTGGCGGAAAGCAAGAGACAGGCCTTCAGCTCCTAGGACAGACTGGAACACAACACACAGTTACAGCATGGTCAGCGAGTGCCTCAACAGTCAACACCTCAGTACTTCAGTCATGCATAAACTTTCATCACAGAAATTAAGCATAACATATTTTTGATCATTATGAACCAATATTTGCAATTAAATGTAGTGTAATAATAAAACAAGATGTAATGCTAGTTTGTCTGCAATTTAAACACAAGGACAGTAATTTTGATTTCCTGCTGGCAGTAACTCATTGGGTGTTAACAGTGACTCTCCACATGCCAGCACTGGGGTAAAGGGGTCCATAGAAAAGCCCTAATCCCCCTTGGAGATGAGATGCTATCAGTAGTTCACAGGCAGTATTTATTAAACATGTCACTGTGATAGAGCACCAAAAGGTCATCACAAAACCCACTGGAAGTTGTGGGTGTGTGAGTGCTGGAAGTAAACACTTCCATAAACACAATACCTGAGAGACTCGATGCTATTTTCAGTACTCATAACCCCTTGGAGGCTGGCAACGCATCCATCAAACAAACTGTATGTACCGTGTAACCACAACTGTCAAGCTAGCAAACTTCACAGCTCTGTGAACAATGGCAATGACAGCATAGCACTGTGGTAAACAGAAATATGTACTTAAATGCATTTTTCAGATTTTTCAGATAGTGATGTGCCTTTGAAAATTATTACAATTATTACAAACTAGTCAATGGCCACAGAGAATACTCAAATCTGATTGGTCAGAGATGGTTAGTGTAAAATATTTTAAGATAACCTGTAATGAGGCTGTGGTCTCATCACCGGTCTAAATTAATAACAAATTATAAAAATGTCACTGTATTATTTTAGTAAACATTAGCATCGACTTAACCTATCCTTAAAAACAACATGGATTTCAATATAACTTTCAACCTTTTAGGGGAACATAAAACGTGTTGATATTGTGCTAAAAGTGGTAACTCAGCTGGTACTCATTTCTAGGTTGTTACTATCTAACCCCATCTTTCATTTAATTTAAGGTATTGCCCTAAAGTATGAATAACTACTTGTATTTGAATTGTTGGTAAGTGGCCATGGTATAAGCGGGATATATAACTTCCAAGTCGTAAGGTTATCTAAAATAATACACTCTGCAGAGGCAGCCTCCGCATCGTGCATTCTTTTTTGATAATTGCATGGCTTGTTGTTGATTATTAATTACTTTACCAATACTTAACACAACCTATTTTAGACTTTAACCATTTTAAAATAGGCGATATACAAGCTCACAATGCGCTGAATTGAGATGTGCTGGGAGCTTGTAGATGTGTTAATTTCACTTTATTATGTTTGAAAAAAATCCAAATGATCATTTTGAAAATGTTCACATATAATGACATGCTCATAATAGGGATGCCAGGGATCATGTGCTTAGATTCCATTAGCAAATTTCCCCTCCGAGTTGTGATCGTCGCATCGCCCACTGCAATACCTATTAGCTAGTACAGTGGGTTAATGTGAACCACAAGGTGATAACAACTCCCCGCCACAAAGACACATTATTTAAAATGTACATAAAACTGTGGCACTGAAATGCTTTGACCTCCAGCTGTTTTGAATAGCCCCGGTAAGGCAGGTCAGAAAGAGGAAGCTGCTTCACAGTAATTACCACAAGACATTAAAATAATTAATAACGTTCTCACTTCCCCTGCTTGCGCCTTTCTGTTTATGCGGTGACTTAGCACAGTGAAGCTGTCGCCCTCTCTTCATCAGGGCGGGTAATGTACGGCCTGGGATACAGTGCTAATCACTCCAGGTCCATCCAAACTGCTGACCCGCCGGGCTCCATTTAACCCTGGCAGCTGACCCGGGTCAGAGGATACCCATGTTTATGTCCACAGGTCAGCTCAATCCCAAGGAGAACAGCTCCTCTCCTAATGGCTGCTCACAGACACGCCAGCATCCAGCTGATCATTTACACATGGGTTCCTTGCAACCCTTAAAATATGTGTTGGCATCCTGATGGCAGTGCACCGTGGTTGGTGTACAACCGGTGGCAGAAGGTTTGGACTGCACTTTCAACAGTGGACGTTATCCTATGAAATGCAACAGGCATAACACGCCTCCAATATACTGTGTACATCTGTGTTGTAAACGTCTTTGTAGTTTGGAAATGAGTATAACCCGAACATCGTTCTCTAGCTCTAAGGAGTTTGCCATTTGTATGTGTAAGAGAAGAAGGAATGTGCATATGCTAGGAGTGTGCGTTAGGTACCTGGAAGGCAGAAAGGTCAAGGAGGGCAAAGCTGTTGAGGAAGCGGACTCCTTGCAGGGCCACCTGGATGACCGCTGGGGAGTAGGGCTCCTGGGGACTCTGTGGGCCTTGGGCAGTAGACTCTGGTAGGGAACTGTGCAACAGGATACAGTAGAGTGTGTGTACCACTCCCACCAGGTCTGTGGACTGAAGCAGGGCCGTCAACCCAGTTGGATCCTGGCGCTTGTTGTCAAATATACTGGAAGAGCTGAAAAAGACAGAATCAGAAGTTACGAACCCGATAGAAAAAAAGCAAAGGCACCATGTGGATTTGATTTGATTAATCATTATCATGCAGAGGCTTGGATGAAATGTCATTCAGATGATGAAAGAAATTACTGGGTTCTTATCTCACCCTTAAGTACATCTTCAGCTCCCTGCACCCCCCGCAATTAATCAGGCTATGGTTCGACATGCCACATAGCTTTTGGGTCATCCGCATTTGTTGCGAATCGAAGAGCCATGGTGACATGCAGCGAAAAAAGTCACTGAACCTGAGAAGGTGTTGGCTGTGCTCCTCACCGCAGTGGCCCAAGACTGAGGGAGCAAATAGCAGTCTAGACCTCTGTGGGTTCTAGATTTACTCACCAGACAAGGGCTTAGACCAGACTTTCCCTTCTGATAGAGATAGTGTCCCGTTAGCGCCACATACCTACTGGATTAAGTGACTTAACTAGTTACATTCACAGAGTCAAAGAAATCTGCGCTCTCCCAATTCTACACTGGGTAGAATAATAAGAGCTCCTGGCAATAATATTGTATTGGACTGCTTGGCACAATGCTGCGGTACTACAGCACATTTAATTTAGGCTCAACTTATAGGATTGAAGGCTGTGTGTTTGTTTGTGTTGGACAGGATGCCACCCTATTGGTTAAAGGGATTGGTAACTTCACCCTGTCAGAGCACATCACACGCCACAACTGAGCCAGGGGATAATGATGATTGGGAGGAGCAGGTTCTAACATACTTTGCTTCTGCTCTGCGGCTCGGGATTTACGTTGACTAGCATGCAGCTCACATTAGAGAAATGGACTAGATGATGTGGAACAAAAGGATCCACTTATCCTGAGTGGAACTGAACTTGATTAACTCTTAAACATTTTCATGCCGTGGACGCTTAAAAAGATATTTAATGTTACCCCACGTAGTCTGACATGACGCTGAAAGGCCTTTGAGAAAGGGTCAATTAGAGCAATTTACATTTCAGTTTGTCTTACGGTAAACAAACTGAAATAACAGAGATAATATCTAGGAGACCTTTTTATAACACAGCGCTTACTGTAAGTCAATCTGGATAGAGTGTCACCTAAATGCTTAAAATGCTAATGCATATGTAGATAGGACTTGAGGAGAGGTAATCATTATAAGTACATCAAGTGTTTTCCAGAAACCCTGCCGAAAACCCGCAAGTCAGCGTTGACAGGTAATTTAAGACTACTGCCGCAGCGCAAGCTATGATTTGCAGCCATACAGAATGGAGGTTGTGTGACCTCTGGATGGAACCCGCTGTGCATGCTGATACTTGACATTGGCCAACAGGCCCCCGCTGCTCGGCGGGAACACGGCCTTCTAATGCCAGCATAATCCCTTGACACAGCAACTGGCATGGCTAAAATATTCCACAACCCTGCTGAGCATTCTCGCATTATGACAGACAAGAGAGGATCCTTGCAGAACGGAGCCACTGGGTGGATTATCTGCGTGCTGATAATTACACAAACCAGCTCAGTGTGCTCATTAAACCTGCAAGGTCCGACACCGTGTTTTTCTCACAGATATTCAGTGACATACACACTGGCCTCCGATCTCCTGCTCCGACTCACTGGTGTGAAGCAGCTGGTCATTGTTACAGCACCCAGCAGCTGGCAGCGTACAGTGGCAGGCCTGGTGACACGGAGCGAGTACAGCAAACAAAACATAGTCACAGCAACGTGGACTGATGCGTCACCAACACCTAAGCCAAGTGACTTAACTAGACCTGTTGTGATTTTGGGCATCGAAGCTTCACAGGCAAGAACTCCAACTGGCTATACGAACAGAATCTCACTTATACTGAATCAAAAAGGAAAAACCTTCAAGGTACATTAAATTAAATGGATGCTGCTTGTTCTAAGTATCATGTCGGCATCGTGTCGTGACAACAGTGGGCTACCGCTGCTACGATCAGCATTTCCTCGCTTTTTAAGCAGGCGGCCCTGACGTCCCTCGGTGTGATTGTGTGCTTAGCCTCTGTCAACGGCGCCACTGAACCCCTCTGAGTGGAGGTCACCGTAGCATACATGGGTGGCCTCCCCCTCCCCGTCCCACCCCCACCCCTCTCTGTGCTGCAGGCTAAGGTTTATGGTGAGTGACAGAGCGCTGGGGTCAAGTAGATGCCTATCTCTATCTGCAAAAACGGCGACCTGGCTGGCTAACTGACTGCAGGGACGATTCTGCTGGGTTCTTCTTGTAACATCTCCACCCGTCTAGCACTGACAGTCAATAACGGTGTAATCACCGGCTGCTCCATCACTCGCTGTGGAAAATTGTAGGCGCCGTCAGCTCGCAATTCATTGAACAGTATTGAGCAGAGTGGGCCACTGAAGCGCACAAGAGGGGAAAAAAATGTTTTAAATTTCCCTTGGACATTGGCAGAGTAGGAGAATGCGCATGATTGCCCGAAGCCAGCAGTGATGAATCTTTTCTGAAGCAATAAAATATTTATGTCCGGGACACCATGAGCTCACACTGTAAGTTTGCGCAACTGTCAGACACGCCCCCCGCGTGCGAGCGTACGCACACACACACACACACACACACACACACACACACACACACACACACACACACACACACACACACACACACACACACACACACACACACACACACACACACACACACACACACACACACACACACACACACACACACACGTAACTTTCCTCAGAAATGATATTCGAATATTGGTCTTAAAAATTGGCAGATATTCGAATATATTCAAATATTATTATTATAAAAATAAATATATATATATTTTTTTAATATGTTTATTTGACAGGGACAATACAAAAAACAATGTATCAAGTGCTCAGATCCAATAAAACATATTTCGTTTGTTTTTATAACTGGATACATTGTTTTTTGTATTGTCCCTGTCAAATAAACATAAAAAAACTAATAATTAAAAGATATATATATTATTATTTTTAATTCTAATATTAATTTTCATATGCATATACATATTTTCCCCATATTCGAGGAATATTCGAAATTCAAATATTAATTTATCAGCCCTAACACACACACACACACACACGCATGTAATTTTTTAAAATGTGTTATTCTCTTTGCATTACTCTTGGAACTATGCAATGCATTGTGTGTAATTTCAGTTGATTATACAGTATCGTATAATGAAAACGGACAGGATGACCTCACAGTGCATAGGGATGAGGGGACATTTGTTTGCGCACACAGGTGAACACAGCGTTCAGGCTCATCTAATTGCAAAATGTTATGATTCTTAGCCGCTAGAACAGGGGTGCCCAAAACCAGTGGATCACAGTGTGCAGGTAGACCACATGACATGCCCTAAAAATATATATAATTAAAATGATAAAAACCCTGAATTAAGGAGACTTGATTGATTGACATCAAAAATGGCCTGTCAGCTCCCTTCACAGCTTCTATAGTAGGTAAACCAACAATGCAATGCAATCCTTTGTTTTCAAATGTGCCGCATGCAAACGTCAGTAGCATTACAAAGTTACATAAAAATGTTCGAGACAAAGAACCTGAAAACCTACCACTTCCATACAGAATGGGAGGAAGACTCCCCCCCCAACCACTATTTCCCATTCCAAGTGCGTTTGGCTTATATCTAACGCCAGCGCCACTATTCCAAAGCCCCCTCAGGTACATTTCAGCAATGGGATAATTCTTTTTTGGGGTTGGTAGATCTTGTTGAGTTGGTCATGTTAAAAGTTAGCCTGACACTCAGCCTGAATTTTCGTTTCACTCCATTATTCAGTCTGAAAGCCCTCTCAGTGCAGCAGTTTTCTGAGGTGGGGGCGTGGCCAAAGTGGGACTCTTTGGCGATTGGTTCATACCAGATTATCCCGGTCCCGATTGGGTCGGGCCGCCTGTTAAATTTTCAACCGAGAAAACCCTGCCTTCTACAGCGTCACCAAACCCTGAATGCGAGGCTAGCGATTCAGGGGCTGGAGCCAGGCTACTAGTTAAAAGTAGTTCTTAACTCAAAAAGGTGTGGGCACTCCTGTGCTAGATGTGGGTGGTTGCAAAAGGATTGATTTCTTATTGTATTTCTCCTTTTTGAACCGCAGCTTCACGCTCCTGTCTTCGTCAAAAAAGAATAACAAAAAAAAAATTACCTAGAGCCTACAAGAGGGTTGGTCTGTGCGTCTGTCTGAGTGTGTTTGTCTAATCTTTAATCTCGCAAACCGCTGAACAGATCAGCACCAGATTTCTTGTGCACATTGCCAGTAGGCTAACTAAGTATCTCCACTACTTTTTTCACTTATGTTTTATAAATAAAACTATACTACTACTATAAAACTTAATTAAAGTTAATTAAACTTAAGTAAACCAAGATCCACATTGGAGCCACGCAGTTCCCATGTCGATCCAGAGATCCACATGATTAGATGCCAAAAGAATTCATGAGGACTCTCTCTGTATGTATGTATGTGTGAGTGTGTGCATATAATACTATACTATATATAGATGGGTCACTGAGTGCTCACCGTCCAGTCACAGCAAAGCACAGCTTGCACATGCTGTGCAGCAGAGCCGAGGCCTGCTGGAGGAAGGCAGTCATCTTGGGACACTCGTCTACGGGACCTTGGACCGACAGGAAGCACCCATACAGCTTGTCAATCAAGCCCATGTTGACCACATAGCTGCAAGAAACATAAAGAGGGGGGGAGGGGTGCACAGTGAATTAAAATATACTGCTTATTTCTTCACAACATGAAAATATTAAATGGAAAATCTACAATAACAGTTATCTTCCCTGTATAAAAAAAGAAATAAATAATTTCATAGGCGCTAACAAAGGCCTGTACTGTGCATGCCTCCACAGTGTGGCAATTGAAACCAGATATCTCACCGTCAGCCCTCCAACCCCCTGCTATTACTGTGATATCTCCAATTTGTCTTCGCCAATGACAGGTCTCATGATCAGGTTCCCTGTACTATTCCAGCCACAAATCACTGCTAATAGTGTCATTAGAGGGCTGTTGAGCCTCCCCTTGTGCCAGCCCTAGCTCCAGGCCACCTGACAGACAGCTGACCCGGGGCCGTCTTCTCACAGCTCAGATCTCAGATAAACCCACCTTTACAGGCGGAACCACGGAGAACCACAAGATGCGTATCAAGACATTGGAGTACAGGTACGTGAGACTCGTGGCCGAGGTGTAGGAGGCTGCTGTTGTGAAGCAACGCCTCTTCGCTCCCTCGACTCTTCCCCTTACTTCTTTTTTTTCCCCTCCTGCATACCATTTCTTTGTTTGGACCGCCCCGCTCAGAGTGAGGTCTTCTCCAGGCAGGTAATTACTCCCATTTTCAACCTCCACAATGGGTCATCTGACACTTGAACCGCAGCCCCTTGTTTTGACTTCATCCTCTTCCACAGCTTTAACATGGGTTGAAAGGAGCTTTCCTCTCACACTGGCTGCTGTACACAAAGACACACTCGCCTGAAAAGCTGCCGGGTGTTCCGTCTTGTCCCAGTGTGTCTCGTCATACACACTGCATACACGCCGTGGAGCATGCATGTGAATGGTAGGTTGGGGGGGGGGGGGGGGGATCTACGAGCACAAAAAAGTGAGCTAAGGCAACAAATAACATGAGAAGGAAATGATGATCCCCTCTCTGTGTGATCTAAAGTTCAGCATAATGGCAGCAGGTTTGCAAAAAAGTTACAAATGTTTTGATCTTTTTTTTCAGTTCCCCGCACACTAACCTATACATTACACCAGGCAGTCGAGGTAAATCTTCCGTTCCTGCTTGGGATTACCAGTCTGACGACACCATTTTTCTCAGGCCCTCCCCTGTCTCCAGGGTTACGACTGGGTCAGTGGATGAGAGTGGCGGGGCCCTGTGCAGCTGCTCCGACCTGATGAATCATGACTGGTGGGGAAGGGCCGGTGGGAAGCCAGGGCTCTTCCTCAAGGCTTCGGCGTCCGGGGGGCCTGCCTTTCCTCACGGCCAAACGAAGCCCTGACTCCTCCAAGCCGGACCCCAAACAGCCGGCTCAAAAAGGCCAGGTCCGGAGGGGAGGACTTTTGTTTACGCTGCCTCGTGGCGCAAGCCAACCCCCCCCCCCCCCCACACCGCTGCTGGAACAGATTTCTTTTTTTAACGCTGTGCCGAAGAACATGTGAAGAAAAGCACACGCTGGAACGTCGCCAGAACACCACCCCCCCCCCCCCCCCTTGCTCTCACACCGCACTCTCATTCTGAGCAGAATCTAGCTGGACCGGTTCCAAAGAGAACTGACATTTTGTCAGCCCATTCTTTACACAAGGCATGCCGCAGAGGAAGGCAAGAGGTTGACCAACTCTCAACCCTGAGAAGAGGAGTGAAGGAGGGCGTGTGATGAAGGAGGTAAAAAGGTTGTGAAAGGAGAGAAAGAGGTGCTGTGAGGGAGGACGATGGCAGATTCATAGCAGGAGGGAGTGTCGGGGAGGGGGATTACCTGATTAAGTCATGTGTGCGGGTGT
Source organism: Gymnoscopelus braueri (assembly GCF_963280865.1). Lineage (NCBI taxonomy): Eukaryota > Metazoa > Chordata > Actinopteri > Myctophiformes > Myctophidae > Gymnoscopelus > Gymnoscopelus braueri. The sequence continues at coordinate 16,468,655 of NC_137610.1, read as the reverse complement.
TGAAGGACTCTGTGGCGGCACTCTTCGCCTTGGTGTCTGAGAAGCCATCTCCTCGACTTTCCTCGGGGACAAGGGGCGACAGGAGCCCCAGGACGGCGGCGCTGGTCTGCAGCAAGCCAGTGGTCAGGCCCTCGAACACTTGCTTGTTCACACAGCGCCCAAAGATGGACTTGTCTTCATCTGGCACATACAGCTGATGAGAAACGCAAACTCCTCAGTGAATAATAAAGGGATTTTTCCAAAACAATAGTTTTAAACACAAGACCGTATATGGTGTACCCATAAACTAGTACGCCTTTGTGGCAATAATAAATGACAGTACAGTATACAGATACCCTTGGTCACAGTATCCACTGAGAGAAAAGAGACTGGTAGAACACGAGACTATTTAAAACCCCTTTAATGTCATCCATTTAACCCAGCGGCCAAAATATGGCATGCATTTACGTAGGGGGATAAATAACCCCAGGTTTGTAAGTTTATTATTCATCAGACTGAGCCTAACCCATACATTAATGCTCAACTATCAGTGTGATGCTGCAAGAGGTGAAGTAGCAGTCTGCTGGCATAGGAGAGGTTACTGTACTCCTTGAGTAAGTTACTTTTAGAGCCCGACCAATGTTTGACCTGATTTTGGAGAGTCCTAGCCCACCAATTACCAATGTTTTTACAGATATTTTGTGAAAAAGTTTAAAGTCAAGGTCGGCTATTTTTGAAAACTGTCTCCTATAATGACATGCCCAACATAGGGAGGCCGGGTTGAAAGTGGTAAAAAATCTGGACACATCGACTGCATAATTGCCGATACTGATGTCGTCAAAGAATGGCCGATATATCGGTCTGGCACTAAGATACTGTAACCCGTTCAGAAACCCTCCTTGGACCAAACAGGGAAGGTGTTTATTGTTACCACGTCTTATAAACCCGTTGACTTACTAACTGAGGCATGATTGAGATGGTGGGCAAATGCAGAAGCCTGCAGTCTACGAAAACCTTGGATTTGCTCGTTCAGATAAATGACATGCGAACGTAAACGTAGCAAAGATCGGGATTAAGGCCAATGCCAGTGTTGTTCAATGTGGAAAATCCTGGTCAGGTAAAACCATCCCATTTGGTTTAATGGTTGGGCTGCATACTGACAGCGTTAGTAAATCCACCAACATTCTCCGCAAATCTAATTAAAGGGGGACATGCTCCTCAGACAGCTGCCCTACCCCCACTCCATGGACTACACACAGACACACACACACACACATGCGAGACCAGAGACGTGCACACACAAGTCAAGTCAAGACTGTGTGTGGAAATATTACAAGTTTCATAATTGCAGGGTGAGAAGAAACATGAATAATTTTAGAAGCGTATTCTTTTTTTTATTCTATTTTTTTAAATTAGCATCCAACTTTAAAAAAAAAAAAAGAAAAAAGTTAGCTTGTCTCCTGCGGTGCTGTTGGACATGTCAGTCATCAGAGCAGCTGCTGGGATATGTTTTATATAAACCTAAGCATACAGGGCTAACCTCTCCCTGCGTGCCCTCAGGAAATATGACTGCTTTGGATTGGAACCCAGGACTGGAGAAGGAAGCCCCAGTAGAGTTCATGCATGTACCACAGCCCCATGTCTGTGCCTTGTCCTGTCTATGCAGTGTGTGTGTGTGTGTGTGTGTGTGTGTGTGTGTGTGTGTGTGTGTGTGTGTGTGTGTGTGTGTGTGTGTGTGTGTGTGTGTGTGTGTGCGCGCGCACGGGCAGCCCCGGCCAGCCGCCACTGTTAGATGTTTGGAGTGGGCTGATGTTTACAGTCCCTCTTACGGAGTGCTGAAGGATATGGGCTGACATGTTCGCCGCCATGCTGCCCGCCTGCCTGACTGTGTTCTCACATTCCCTCAGCCCAGAAGCATCTGCAGAGTGGCTGGGCAAGGGCTTTGCTACCCGCTAGCGTGCGTCTCGCTCTGTCTTTTATTAACACCGTGCCAGGAACCGGCGCCGGCGACGAGGTCGCTGTGCTCTCTCTCAGCGCTGCGCATCGGCAGAGGAATTTACAGTGACTCTGGGGGGGTCGGTTAACCAGACAAAAGGGGGGGGGGGGGGGGGGCGGTTAACCAGACAGCCTGAAACTAACATGATCTATTTGGGTAGCAAATAAATACTGAAGGTAATTCGATCACACCGTGTAACCTCGATCACATTCACAAGCTCCTGTGCCATTGCTGTATTAGCTCGAGCTATCACTCCTGCACATTGGAAAGTCACTGACAAAGATGTGTAATGCAACGATCAACAATTACTGCTAAGTAAATTAAAAACTGTTTATGAAATCAAGGTTCAGGGTATTTTATTGTCACATGCACAACATCACAGCAGGAAGGAACATTGCAGGCAGTGAAATTCTTGTACTTTGAGCTTATCTCAACAGTGCAAAAGAGAAATAAGTACACAGTAAAATCATCATTGTTAGTGCATCCATTCGTAAATTAAATCTTTTATCAGATTAAATACAAAAAATAATGAGTGGTGCTTTCTCCGAAAGTGGACTTACTGTTAGCTGATGATACAGCAGGTCCATTAGCAGGGCTATTTTGTTGCTAAAAAGGTCATAGGAACAGTTGAGGGGGCAGCCGGAACATGCCAGGTAGTAGGTGTTTACAGCAGCACAGAGGGACCTGACAAGACAAGGACGGACAGACAAAACCATGAGTGATCACAAGCCAAGCAACAGTTCAACACCGGCTGCTACTCCCCCGCACAATTCATTCTGAAGACATCTATTAGGATGTAGGTGTGTAGCCCCGGGGCGCTGACAAGACTATCTTGCAGTCATCAGGAAACCAAACACTCTCTGTAGTATTTGTGGCTCCTTAAGGGTGCAGTTCATCTTTGGGGTGTCAAAAAACTAAAAACAAAAAAAAATAACACAACGCATCGACAGTGCCAGCCTTGGGGGAAGCCGCTTTTTCGGGAGGGAAACACTCCCGTCGACTACTCAAAGCAAGGGGTGACCTCGTCGGAGTGCACCACACCGTCCGAAGAGCCGAGCGCAATCTCTGCCCCCATCTAAGGCTGAGATGGTGCAGCGTTTCCTCTGGAGAGATAAGAGCCACTGCTCTCAGCAGCTCCTCACAGCCCCTAGACGGAGGCCAAGGCCAGGGGGGGAGAAGAGAGCTCTGAGCTAGTCAGCGTGCCTCTGTATTATGTCTGCTTTAAAACAAGACCCGGAGAAGATTAATGTCTCAGATAACTGACCAATCAGTCCGCCCTGACTGCCTCCCCCCCTCCTCACCACCCCTCACACTTTCATCAGTTAATATTTTTTGACAACTGTATATTTTAGCCAATGGCAGAGTGGCATGTCCTATCTGCTCGCTGGAAGAATGGAATCTGGCTCCTCCGTGTCTAAAGTAGGCTGTGTTTATTTTCAACTGGTAAACATTTTGATATCTACCGAAACCTTAACATCTGCTGCGTGTTTTCGGTCTAACCGAGTTGGCACAGAAAAAGTAAAACATTGAAAAAAGTAAAAAAATTGAGACACCGACGTTGATCCAAGTCTGTCAATGCCTTTCTCCGTTTGTGTTTTTCATTTGCTCGTGGGGCAGATCAGTCATTTCAGCATATCACTATTGACATTGTAGTGCAAAGCTGTCAAACATGGAATGCAGCGTTAATGTGAGAAGTACTACATTTTGAGTCACGGGCAAGTCTCCAAACATTGGGGCATACTGTACCTTTTTGTCCTCAAGACATTGATGCAGTGCTTTGGTCAGACACACCTTCTCTAATATGCAACTTTTTGCAAATTGTTATGTACCTAGAGCAGTGGTTCTCAACCTTTTCAGGCTGTGGCCCCCCAAAATAATCATATTTGAACTGGGGACCCCCAAAATAACCATATTTGAATAATCATATTTGAACTGGGGACCCCCCAAAATAACCATATTTGAATAATCATATTTGAACTGGGGACCCCCAAAAAATAATCATATTTGAACCGGGGACCCCCCACTCTGACAAGCACTTGGAATTGTAGGCATTGAGGCATTACATTTAGCGTTGTGAGCTATCAGCTATTTTCACAATTTCTGCCTCTTACTTTATTATTTGACAATTTTGCCAATGTTGACAAGTTTAGTATACAGTAGTTTGTTGATTACTTTTGATACAGTAATAGTCTTGAATTTCTTTTCTTTAAAATGTCCTTAAATTGTCACTTTACTGTCATCTCAGGACCGACCCACTGCCTTAGAGTATCTACTGGACAATAAAGTCATTCATTAAGAAACTGTGGATGGAGTCAACCATCATAGTGGAATGCAGTGATAGAACAGCCAATAGTTGAAGGAACCAAACTATGTTCTGTGTGGAGAAAGACAACACTGGGTCCGATTTACTGATTTTCTAATGAGCAAGATCTAAGCCAAAACTAAACAGAACAGATTGACGAAAATGTTGAATGTCTTAACTCCTTACACTTACATTATCTTTGGTACTGTATTAAGGTTACAACCCATTTAGAACCTGGAACCCCATTACGTAACTATACCTTTCAAGCCGGGAACCCCTTTTGGGACCTGACGTCCCTCTTTTGGACATGTCATTATAGGCAAAATGTTTTTCTTATTTTTAATAGCTGTGAAGTTGTAGATCGGCCATTTGATAAAAAAAAGGAATAGGGCTTAAGTGGTTAAGATGTCCATACTGAATAAAACAAGGCACAATGGCAGGAGTGTCACATAACCTATGGGATATAAAATGACATGCTGGGACTGGCTTGGTTCATACAATAGAGGTGTTGCATAAAAACAGGATAGGGTTCTTCAGATAACTGTAGCATTCAGTTATCTAGCTTTGTGAGAGCTGGGATATCTTTCTCTCTGTACAGAACTAAATTATAATGAAACTGTCCTAATGCAATGAAGGCAATGGGAGCCACCAGCAAGATTACATATATGATTAATGTATGTTAATCTTAAGAACCAATGCTGTCAATTGCCACCTCATGTTGCCCTGGGCTGATGACTAAGATCAAGGAGAACAAATCCGCAATCCGTATGATGTTTTCTCTTCCTGGACTTGGATCCAGGTCTCCTGCGCAGGTGACAACATTTCTACCACTGAGCTAAGACGCTGGGGCAGGTAAATAATGTGCTTTGCCCATCAGCCAGTACCACTTGTCAACAAACCTGAATACAGGGTCTAAATGTCTCATTACAATCAGAATCAGTTTTACTGTCACTTCCATAATACATACTAGGCATACAAGGGAGCAAAATACCGTTCTCTGCAACTCATGGTACTTGTTACATTTAAAAACAACAGACACATTAAAAAGAGGCAAAGCCATTTAAAAACATTAAAAAGTAGAGAGAGAGCAGACAACATGGTAAAGAAAAGTGCTGATGTATTCAAAGCGCAATATAGATACAGTACTATTCAAAAGTGCTATTCATCTCAAGATGTTGGTTTTGGGGGCAGTATATGGCGAGCGTTCAGGGTTCTGATGGTTTGGCGGAAGAAACGGTTGCTGGTGCTTCCCAAGAACATACTTAACATACTCTAACATACAGATAACGTTTTATGCACACACAAAAAGTTCTAGATTGCAACTTTAACTTCTGTATGGTATCTCGTTTAACACATTTAAGTTTAGAAGCGGAATACAGAAGACTAGAAGTTACACTGCAGAAGCTGAAAAGGAAAAAAACGTCATTCCAGTACTGTGAAAACTCTCCAACTAGCTACATCAGTAACATGATCGTCTAAGAGGATTCAATCCAAGGTATGGCTGTTATTTCTCTCCCACCATTGAAGCCAGCAGGTTCTGATCTAATCACGTCGCGGCAATACGGCTTCAGAGTCACAGTATGGAACTCCCCCTCCTGGCTTCACAATCGACTCAGTCAACTGCTCATGTAATGAGCATGCAATTGCTTTGTAACCCGGCTAATCAGCCTTGTCTTTGGTCGCCTCCGAACAAATGGGGAGCCTGTCAGAGGCACGTTTGAGTAATGCCCTTACACCAGCTCGTACAATGAACCATCACAGTGATCGGTCTTTGGTTTCCTCCCACCTAATTGAACTTGATTAGCATGACACCTGATAGCACACTCTTCTCTGGGAATCTCACCGTCACCACGCCCCTCCAATGACAGCTCGTGTCAAAGATTTTGAGGGACAATTTGGTAAAGTGCCATGCTAAACGTGTCTCATGTTGCACAAAAAACTATGCAGGCATCCACATGTGCCAGGCCAATCTGAGCGGGCAGCATTCCTCTGCCTAGGCCCTATGCCACCACGGAGGTCTCATTACGTTGCACTCATTGATGAACCCATAGATAGCGCCAAAACGATAGCGGCTATTATTCACAGCCTACCAGGTATGACTACAGTACAGCGCATTTCCTAAGCTGGGAAGTGGGGCTATTTCAAAGATGTAACAACTGACTTAACCACTTAAAACCTATATAGATAGTTGACTGGGGTCCCCCAGTGCTCTTTCTTCCCTCGACAACGAATGTCTTCGTAGCAAATAACCAATCTATAAACTCACAGCAAGTTGCGATGCGTTATGAGCTTGTAGATATGCTTTCTGCTTTCTCTGAATGAACGCCCCAGAATAGGGATGTGGTTAATAACACAGGTGAAGAGAGAAGGGAAGACATGTGGGGAGGGGAGATGCAGAGAGAGAAGACGAGAGAGAGAACAGAGATGGAGATAATGAGCTCAGCTACACTAAACAGCTTAACCTTAGACAGCCAGGACGCCCAGGCTTCTGGTGAGACCATTGAGATCACTGCAGAACTGGGGCCAAGAGCTGGAGGGATAGAGTACACCTGATCCTGTCCCCACCCCACCCCACCAGCCCTCTGGGGCTCTACCTGGGTGGTCAACAGGCTCAGACATGATTGGGTGGGTGGGTGGGTTGCACCACTGGGGGAGTCACTGACCTCTGAATTAAAAACTGAACCCATCTCCGAAATCCACAGAGTATCGCGTTGGCTGATAGACGGGGTAGATGCTTAGAGGGCCTTTTTAACACTCCGAGTTAAATAAACAGCAGCCATAATAAAGACTGTTGCCCTGCTAGCACTAGATGCACAAGTTAGAAGTAGGGGATTTTTTTTCCTTCTTTTTTTTAACAGGCAATTGCATTAAAGAAACAACCAAATGGTGCGTGGATTCCATACTAAAGGTTTATGTGCATTGTGCACAGACAAAAATGGCACACTTGCATGTAATTCTCCCTTTATAAATCAGTATCAACTTATATTTGAGCAGCTTGGTGGTGCTCGACTACAACTGAACCCAACATGATGCAGCGGCTAAGACAACGAGGACTACATATGAATGATAAAGCACAGGTTTGTATATATTGTATAATCAAAATCGGAGTGCTGTTTCTCTAATTAGTATTAACTCCAGCCATCACACACAGCTCCAGTCTGAAGTTTATAGAATGAAAATGCTTTTGATCAACTAAAATAAAGTCATTCTGAGTTGGTGTCCTTATTGCAATACAAGCCTAGAAAGTGCACAGATTTTATTTGAGAAACCAGATATTGCTGAAAATTATGTTTCGATGTTGGCCTGTTCATCCACAGTGCAAGGAAACCTGATGTGTTGACGTTTCTAAGTCGATAATAAGATATAATTATAATAGAGAGGTGGATAAAGACACAGTTAATGCAGCTGACCTACAAGAGAAATCGTGACACAAAACTCAGCCAAACAGTGAAGCCAATGGGTTGGGTTGGCCAATTAGGGAAGCCAGTGCCTATACCCCGCCCCCCCCCCCCCCCCCAAACACACAGAGATGCATTACGTTCTCCGCAGAACCACGGACAGACAGATACAGATATCCGTGGATTTTCGGTTCACACCCTCACATAATTTGTGACACACAAGCCAAGTTTGAGGTCTTTCGGTTGGACGACGCCTGAGTTATGCCTGGGACAGACAGACAGACACACACACGCATAGGTTTTGTAAATTAATTAAGATAGATATACAATATACATTATAGTATACTGGTTGTACAGTATATTGTATTGCTGTTGTTAGCACAGTCTTGTGGAACATGCCACATCAACATTTTGCTGCTTCTACCTGTCTGAGTGAGTGAACTCCTCTTGACAGATTCTTGGTAGCCTAGCTATTTATCCTTCTTCTCTGTTCTATAGACAGTATGTAGGCCTGTAAATTATTGTAGCTCTCATGCAGTTGTTTTATATATATATATATATATATTTTCTTCATTATTTGTTCTGCCGTTGACCCGAAGCAAAAATAAAAACACAGTTAAGTCCCGTTTCTTCCTCATGACAAGGTATTAGAAGGCTGTGTAATTTGATATGGAGTGAAATGCATACTGTGAGAAGAAGGGTGATTAGAACATTTAGCTATTCTCACCGTCTCCAAAACATGTATACATGGGTCAGGGTTTGTTTTTATAGATGCCTACTTTTCCGTGGGAAGTGGCATACGCCTGTTTTCTAGCCCCCTTTTGTGCGTACGCAGCGGTTATAAATGAGACCCCAGGTTATTTGTTATAATGAATAGCCAACTCCCCCCTGGATGACTCTTGGTTGACAACAGGACAACAAGCATGTAAAAGGCTCTTTATGCAGTTTTTTGTCACTGCCTTAAAATTATCAAGCCAGAGATCTGTGCTCCTCAATCCCAAGTCTCACGTTTCCCACCCTCTCTGTGCGTTTCCTATGTGGCCAGCCAAGCCTGACCGGAGCAGCGCTGCAGAAATCTGACCAACTTCCAGATCAGGTTGAGTCCCCTGCTTTTCAAACAGGGAAAATTTGTGTTCGGGGGGGAAGAAAAAGAATCCTAAGCCAAAATAAAAGGTGAGGAGCAAATCCATTTCCTTGCGCTGTCAAACAATCCCTTCATTCACTGCTATCTAAATGACATTTAATTTGATTCTGCTGCTGATCTTTCCGATACCCTGAATGCTTCCAAGACATCCATTCTGCTTGCCGTGCCACACTGGCCGGCTATGAAGGGGGAGAAATCTGATGAGCCGTCACGCAGCATCACGCACACACGCGCACACTCTCTCACACACACACACACACACACACACACACACACACACACACACACACACACACACACACACACACACACACACACACACACACACACACACACACACACACACACACACACACACACACACACACACACACACACACACACAAACTCTCATGCTCACACAGAATGCTAGAAAACATCCTGAAATGAAACCACAGGTAGCAGGTCTGATTTCACAGGATACACCAAGTCATGTTAGAAAGAGGTGGCAATACAAATTGGGTTAACACGAATGTCCAGGCTTCCTGTAGAAATTACCACGATCAAGTTACCACTGTAGTTATGTCCTGCACTTAAACTTGGAAAACACTGCTACCGACACAGTATAAATATAAACTTTTAAAAATGGACTTTTCCCCACAAGTTTCAAGGGGCTGGGGTCTCTTTTGTGTGCGCCTACTGTGTCTCCCCCCTACATCTACGTTTTCAGAGAGTGAGGGGATCAACTGCCTGACAGAGCCTGATGCTTTGCCCAGTTTACAAGAACTATGAAAGCCCTTCTTTCTCTCTTCTCTCCAGTGACCCCTATTGGAAGACAGAAGAACAGGCCAACTGACAGCAGTATCAGAACCATTCAATCTACTTTGCCGTGAAGTCATTGAATATTCTTGATTGATAGCGTTGTATTATTATTTTTCTTTTAACGGCTGAAACAGGAACAAGAGTGGTAACCTCTTAAAACCTCCACTGACTGGGACAAAGCATTTTCTGCCTAAAAATAAAAAGGAATCTTATGGACTCCTTTTGGAGACTGGCATTCTTAAGATTAAGATTGCTTGTAACTTGGACTGGTTCAATGAACACAGGGAATAATGTTTTTCTTTCCCCTGCCGACTCTGTGCAGACAGTATAAAACTATAAACAGAACTTATTGGAGTCATATGAAGGAGCCCAACATGAATTATGATGCAACACAATTAACATAATGCAAATTGCCTGGAGTTATTAGCTAGAGTCTCTAAAAATTAAATCAATTTGGTTTACGGCACGTTTTACGTGATAACATCAGGGATGCTACAGTGCAGAGATTTTAGTGGAAGTCAAACAGAGCGTCTACCCAAGACTAGGTCTGGGGATTCCAGTGGCCATAAGCCTCATTTATGCTTAGTTGTGCGTGGGTGTTGTGCAACGAAAACAGCCAATCTATTGGCTATATTCGATGCACGACACCCGCGCTCAACTAAGTATAACTCAGGCTATAGGGTTATGCCGGGACATTAGCGCAGAGCCTCGCAGAGGAATTAGCTCATTAATGTAATGGTAACAAGATGGAATCGGCTTCCCTGGGGAGAGATATGGCAGCAGCATCTCCGCAGCTGAATTTTTTCTTTTTTACCCCCCATCCTGTAAATCACTCTGCTTATCTGCAAGGAGGAGGTGATCAATACGGCAGCATTACTGTAAACAGATAATGTTGTGCGCTCTGGGGGCAAGCGTCTGCCCAGCGGCCCATTACGCGCACAGCCATCCAGATGACGGATGGTGATAAGTAGACAGCCCGGCCCGCGTCCTTGTGTTGCATCTCGTCACCAGCGCTCAACCGACTTGCAGTGCCGACCTGGCTAAGTTGCTCCCGACGTGAGGTCAGCGTTGTGCCTCTTTTTTTCCCCTGCACTTTGCATCTCTTTAGAAACAACGGAAGAACGGAGTGAGGGCAGTGAGCTTTGAATACACTTAAGGAATATTCAAACCCTGCATGTGGGCCCACGAAACGAAAACCACACACCTTTGGTTTGCAAAGGAAACTATAGAAGGAGGAAGTTTGTTGCTGTAATATTATTCACACCAATACATTTTGCTACGTGTTCCAAAGTACAAGTTGTTCACATGTTGGTCAATATGCACCATGGTGATTTTAGAGTCAGGCTGGATTTCTCTGAGGGTTTGGATTATTGTGCACCTAGTGTGTACGACATGTCACTTGCTGTCGCGTCTCATAGTTAGCCTTAAAACCCCTTTCCTCAGCTCATAGCTGGCAGAGCCCTAAGCCACTGGTTCTCCACGTGGGGTCAAGGCAGGGGGGTCCCAGAGTGGGTTCCAGGGAGTACCCAGCTAAATGATTGATAGTTAAGAACCAAATGGACCCTTACAAGAGTTAAATTAACACTGAGGATTGTACAGTGTGGATTGGAGTCCAAGAGATAGAAATGGTTTCAAATGGGGTCTGTGGTCTAATGCATTTCGATGCTGTTGTATCTCCATATTTTGTTAAATTAATGCCCTACTTCATCGTATAAAAGTGTGTCGATCTACAAGCACACAGGTCTGTCTGTGGCAGCAGTAACAGCAGTAACAGCATTTCCCATAGGGTGCAACTGGGGGCAACACAGAGAACTGAGTTCTGCCCCATTTCCAGACAAAAATGAGTAAACCATAAGGCCAAGAGGAAATGGAATCCAAGAAGGCGTGTCCAGTTGGACTGAGCCTCATGCATATGCAAAAATGTCTGCAGCAGAACCTGTTCAGGCTTGGGAGGGATTCAGCTATGAAAGCTGGTTAACTGTGAAACCATTCCTTTATCATTACTCATAGCCCGCTGTACAGATTCATTGGATAAACGCACTGGATGAAAGACATGCCTCTGATCTTCACATCCGCTTCCTGTTCTGAACCATGTCAAGTGGATACCTTGAAGCTGCGGAGGTGCCGTGTTTGAACCCACTGCACCATCATGCACACGCACACACGCACACACACACACACGTAGTGTATGCAAACAAACTCAAACTGAATTGAAGAAAGAATTAGAATACTTGGCCTTATTTAAGTAAATAACATCTCTCACAATTCAGAAGCCTGTTTGAAATTCCCTAAGAGTATGTGATTGAGGAAGGGGGGATAAAATATAAAAAAATCAATATACACGCAATGCCCTGTAAAAGCCTTATAAATATAAGGAGCATTTGTCCATTAGTGGAGTTTCAGAGACCAGTAAATGCTAATGAATGGGGGGAGCAAGGCCATTCCGGTCCATTAGGAAGTCCCACTAGTGGGTACGGCGGCCTCTCCGAGGTTATCTACTGGCGAGCCACGCAAACTGCAGACCCACAACTCAAAAAACACCCCTGCACTCTAAATGATGGATTAGACAAGCATGCTTTTTGAATTTCGAGAGAAAAAGAATGAACATAAATTGTTTACTAAAATGGAAATGCTTTGCAATTCAGGGGAGAAAAAAAGAGGGTGCGTTGTTATTCATTAATGTGTTCTGACAGTATTTATTGAGATGAGACCACTGTAAATAGCGATAAAGTTGGTTAGTAGAGATTAGCTCATTCACTTTGTGAAAAACATCACAAATAATAGTAAATAAGACAGCACTGTCGCTGTCACTGTCAATGAGGTCAGTGAGAGGAGACAGTCACAACCTAGTCAGTGGGATGATAGAAGCCAGCAGCTGCCAGGCGCAATGCCTAGAGAATATAGAGGCATGTTGATGTGTGTGTATTCTGTGTAAAGGGCAGACTCAAGCAATGAAGGCTATAGATCCACTGATTTATAAAACACAATATATGTTTTTTGGGGGGCTTAACCACTTCTGAAAATAGGGATGCTAGATTGAAAGGGGGTTAACACTGGGGTGGTCGATTAGACGTTCTACCCTTTTGAAAGCACCTTGCACCCTAAGGCCATGAAGCACAGTCTCAGACAGACTACGGGAACCATGAATAACTGTTTACATTCACGGTAATACTCAAATTGAGACATGGTGCCATGTCCTGCCTAAATTTAATTACGTTACTTAAACTGTGGTCATATTCATATAATTTGCGTAATTAAAACAGACTGCAATGTGGATTCTTTGTAAAGACTGTAATCCAAGTAAGCCAGTCCATGTGAGAATAATTAGTTTGAATGCAGTCAGTACGAGGGGAATAAAGACTGTCCACACCAAGCAAAACTCTAAAGATACATATTATGATAATGATGTGAGTATCCACATTGATGAATGATAATGTTCTCTAGATATGTTGAACGTGACAGCCTGTAAATTCGGATGGATTTTGATTGGCTGTCAGTGTATCTATCGTTCCTCGTTCAACGATATCGTTCAGCACGGTCGCTACTAGTTATAGTTGAGGTGTGGACTCCGTTTGCCATCCACTTTAGTTAGAACATTATAGTTATTGTTCTAGGTGTGGACAGCCCTTATGTCCTAGGCAGACATATCCAATCAGTAATCAGACTGCAACATTCAGACATACTGTGACAAGGATAACAAATAAACAAAATGTCACTGTGCAATATTATTATTCAAAATAACTAATTAAAAATCATTTGAATCATCATAAGGGCATAAGCAGGCAATTGTGTGATTTTGTGATATACACAGTGAGTTAATCATTTATCATATGTTCACATAAGAACACACCTGCGCAATAATTGTTCTTATTTGAAGACACAGATGTATGCAAATGAGTACTATTTGCATGAAGTGATGGTACTCACTTGAGCGGTATGCGTGGCACTGTAGTGGGTGTGGAGACAGTTGTGATGACCTGCAGAATCAGCTCCAGTGCAGAGAGACCCCCTGCCAGCTGGAATGCCACCTGATCTGCATTGTTCTGTCACAGAGAGAGAGAGAGAGAAGTTGAATAATTATGAGAGATACAGTTAAAAGAGCGAGAGAGAGAACCACGGTCAGGGAAGGCAAGCAGCAGGCTGCTGGACAGAGGATTGCGTTGCTCTCACCAAGGGGGGGAGAGCCTCTCTTTTCCCCCCTAAACGGGGCGAGGGATTGAAATCTGAAGCAAAGTGATCCCTAAAGTATTCCTGTTAAATCTCAAAAGTGCACAACCCTACTCCGCCCCCACAGCAGTCAAATCTCAGCGGAGGACAACTACTCTACAGGCTCCACTTGGCAGCAGGGTGGTCTCCACTGACAAACATTGAACTCAGAGAGGCCTAGCGTAGGCCAATGGGACAGGGGGGAACGGGGCGACAAGGAAAATCGAACAGAAAGAAGTTAACCTTAAGTGCATCGCCCGATAAGATAAGATACGATATGGATTTGTTTCTTGTCTTTCTCTCTCCTGGACAAGACGCAACTGCAACACCAAGAAATGTGTAGTTAGTGGGGTAGGTGGTGGTGGTGGTGGTGGGGGGGGGGGGTAGAACATCAGTCCATAGCTTTACATTTAAGAACAAACATCTTAATAGATGGTTCCTGTCCTGTCCTCCCGAAGGGAGCAGAAGAAGAGAAGAGTTAGAGTAATTGGCGGTGGGTCAGACGCTGTTGCTGCAGAGTCCTATAAATCAACAACTACAAAGCTGGGAGCGAACGCTGCTATCAGGCATGTTTCTGCCTGGGTCAACAGAGAGAGAAGGGCCTGGAGGGAGGCGGTGGGGGCGTGGGTTTGTGGCTGTTGATAGAAAGTTCTCCCTCACATGGTACCGTGGAGCGCACAGGCTGCATCAGCAGCGCGGGTCGCTAGTAGAGCACGAGCACAGGGGAAGAAGACGACACCCCTCTCGCTGATGTGACAGGACTCAAATCCAGCCACTTCACAAGGCTTTTGTTCCAACGGATGGGAAGTCACCGACATGCCCAAACACATCGAGAGAGAAGAGACTTTGGCGAAATTACAGATAATCTTCTCATCTGTCATTCATGCCTGCCGCCAAAGTGTACCGCTCTTTCGAGATCCAGTGACACAAAAACAACACGTTCAAACGCTGGTTCAGGGACAGATTACTTTTTTAAATTCTCTTTTTTTAAAATGTTTGACAAGCTCTCCGTTCAGAGTCGTGTTCAGAGCACACTGAGGATTTATTTTATTTTTTTGTAGATCTCTGGGGGGTTGGTTACGTAATCTCAACAGCTCCTAATCAATTGGCTTTCAGTCACAGAGGTTGGTTTAACCCCCTCTCTTAACCCGCCATCAACACACCTACCTAAAAAGCTTCCAGGCTAAATGAAAAAAGTCAGCTCTTTCATGGTGGCTTATCAAATGGAATTAAAGGGGGGTAGCTCGGAACCTGCTTGGCTAGTGCCTTTTCTGCTGTGTTGACAGATTTATCTGTGGTGAGGATGGAACAATAAGGGGTGAAGAGGATTAAGATCAAACTACCCCGAAGTGCTATCTTTAGGTGGTCTACACTTGCAATCTTATTTTAAAAAACAACCACCAAAAACTAAAAACAAATATCACTGTGAAGACAAACATTTAATAATAAAACTAAATGACTAAACATCCGCCATTTTGCTTCAGCTTGAGTGTTGCCAAATGCAAAAGACACAACATCTGGTGATGATATATTATTTCCAAAAACCTTGCCATGGAAGGGCAACAGAAATCAAATTTGTATGCAACTACTGTGACACCGACTATACACAGTTAGCAGCATGTGTATAAACACTTTTACCATGACGAAAACATTCTCCGCCTCTATAAGTACAGCAGGAGATTTACAAATTGCATTTCGGAGCGATCCTCCATCCAATTTACTTGAGGGGACATAAGCAATGTTCCCGCGTCTGGCCACACCCGGACAGAGACTCCAATAGAACAGTAATAGGATGTGCAGCTCATTTTGTCCTCCCGAAACAGGAACCCAATCAAAGACTGAGCGTTAAAGAGAGGTGAGAGGCCAACGACAGACCCTTAATTACACAACCCCCGGAACGTTATACAATTATTATCCAGGGTGACCATTATTAGCTGGGCTAATCAGAAGGCCAAGCGCCTGCAAATTCCCGTGACCATGGCAGAGGTGCTGGGAGGGGTCCGCCAGACTGCCCTGTGTTGTCCACTCCCACCAGGCACTCTAATTAGCCAACATTAAAGCAAGGAGGAGGGGACAGCCTCAGTCGTCCTAACCACGTCGACAGACTGGCTTCATTAAGGCTGGAAGACTCTGGTGCCGTGCAGTGTGAGGGAACGCAAGGGGGAGTTAGATTCTCTCCACATAAAATTTCATCATTATACAGGCTTCCAGAAGGGCCTCCGATGGGTAAACAATGTTTTAGGGGCAGAGCCTAGTCAGCCTACTGTAAACCACAACAAGACTGCTGGAATAAACATTTAGAGGCAGAGCGCAAACTTGTGTGTTTACAGGACATAATGGCATATTGTTTAGTATACAGTACGACTGCTGAGGGGACGTGGAAATGGTAAATAATACAAATTGTGTTTATTCTAGAAAATGAGCTGAGATTAATCGAAGGCCGGCATGGTGCAAAAATCAAACCAGCCACAGAAACCGCAAACAGCCGTGGGTTGTAACTAATACACAGAGAAGGTTAAAACCATTTCACTCCATTTTGGTCTTGTGGTGAAGAAAACAAAATATGGCTTTCTGTGAACACTTGACAGTTTACGAACTCCTATTTTCTGGGCCTGGTAGAAAATAGAGGTTGTTCATTCTACTAGTGAAATTGCAGTACAATGTGTCAACAAAGACTGGCGCTCAATCTTATGTGTCTGATTAAGACAATATGAAATCCAAATTATATCACACACACCACTCTACTTAACCAAATAAACCTCTATTCTAAGTAAAAACAGAACTAAGTTACTAACTGCATGTTCTTGGACCACCTTTCTTTTCCTTTACACCAAATGTCACCAATAAATAGCGGATCTACAAACTCACTGTAGATCTGCAATTTTTAACTAATGTTCCCCCCAGAATATGGACGCTAGGATTGAAGTTGTTAAAAACATTTAAGGCTGTCAATGTACAGTGTCAGTCAAACACTAGCCACACAGCAGCCTATTGGTGAAAAACAGTTCAGCTTTAAACAAATAAAACATCTGTGACACTATCACTCACAATTTAAGCCAGGCGCAGGAAAATAACCACTTTTTCACATGAAGACGGGGGAATTACTAGAACAAAATGAAAAAACGATGCAGTCGTCTTTGACAAAGTTCTTACACAGATGATCTGGAAAATATCTGTCAGTGCCGGAGGCCTTTTTGTCTTGTATTTCTGCCCCTGTACCTACAGTCCCTACCTCGACATCCTGCATCCAGCAAATGCCTGACTGAATCAAAAAATTCTATCTAAGGTTCAAATGAATCTCACTTTTGACTAGTTCAGGTTAATATTGTGTCATTAAACTACACTTTCATATGCAACAACCCAAATGAAGAAAATATGCAACCTACATTTTTAACAATCCAACTTTTACCTACGCAGTAAAATATGAGTGCTAATTTTCAGGACGTTGAGTTTGTAAATCTGCTATTTTCACTTCTATTTAAACGTTTTTTTTATTGTATGGAATGTCTTAGATTTTCTTTCTAATTTATTACATTTGTATTTTTTTTTATTATTGATGAACATTTTTCCTTTTTCCTTTTTATCTTTCAAAGAAATAAAAAAACAAAGTAGGAGACAAAAAAAGAGGATATTTACTTGTGACCCATAAAAGTTGTGCCCGTTTAGTAAACACTGGTCTATACCCCCAGTTACAGCTCCATATAAAGCCTACTGGTGGTCCCAACCGGGCCGTGACAGCTGACTAATGAACACATAAATACAGTCTGGAGTCTTTAGCGCTAAGAATGTTGTGTTTCTGACAGTTCCTCAACTTATCGTTTTCTGCCTGGTGTATAGTTGAAAGCAGAGGTAAACACTTTGGGCAGTACATAAATATGAACGCTTACCAACGTGCAAACAGAGGAGAAAGTAAAAAAAAAAGAAAAAAGAATGAAAGAGAGGTGCATATTTCTTCAATATCACCAATGTTAAGAAAAAGGGGGAAAAAGAAATCAGGTTTGACACAAAATAAACCATTAGTGACCACAGAGGGAGGTGCTCACTGGGGCCAGAGAGCTGGAGATGGGGGGGGGGGGGTGGGGGGCTCCAATGGCAGTGCAGGGGGGCGTGTCAGATGTTGTCTAAGGAATTAGCGGAGAAAGTGGAGACTGAATCAGATAGGGTGGAGAAAAACAAATGTCTAGGTGAGTCAATGACACAAGAGATGCTTGTTAGGTCAAATAATCTAAACGGACCTGACTTGACGTGACTCGGGGGCCAGACGGCCATGCTGAATGAGACTCTATTTATTTGACTTTGTCCAGGGATTAGACAAGGAAGTGTTCCCCAGGCTGCCTCGCTCGTTAACCAATCACAGCGAGCCAAGACGAACACACAGCTTTGGCTTTTTGGGGGCGAGGCTGTGCGTCATTGGGGTAATAATCACAAAAAAGCAACATGGTTTAACCACTTTCAAAATAAATATTTTTTATAGGCCTTAAAGGAGCATGTCAAGGAGCATGTCACCCATTTTTTACATTATCTTCATACAATGCTCACTAATGCTCATAATATGAAGGCACAATTTCTGTCTACTCACTCTGCGTCTCATTGGTGGGATATGGACAGTTCAGAAACATGCCTACCACTGACATCATCGATGGGGATTCCAAGCTAATATGAGCTACAGCCTTTCTATTCCTGCAAAGTTAGCATGATGATATAGATGCCGTTGTGCATGCATTAACAATAAAAAAAAAGGGGGGAAAAACTATTTGAAATCCTACCAATAATGTGACAGGTAGGCAGGATTCTTAACTGTCCAGAGACACAGACCAGAGTAGACAAAAATTGTACCATCTTATAATGAGCATTAGTGAGGACAATTATATGAAGACGGGTTGAAAATGGCTGAAGTGCTCCGTTAAGTGGTTAAAAGCTGTGTCCATAAACTATATGCAGTATAAAGGTAGAGTACAAAGCTAAACGCCATAGACTGAGCCTTGATCTGCGCTGTGTACCCGTGACACCAGTGTTGAATGGAGCTGAGCTCCTGCCCCGGCCACCTCTGACCTCCCAGTGGGAGTGAGTGGAGCTGAGGGGAGGAGCCGTTGTGTGTTAGTGACAGCTTGTGTGCTACTCAAATCACATTGGTCTCCTCTTCTCCTCTTACCAGTATGTTGGTGCCACTCGCCTCAGCTACCACTTCTTTTTTTTATTTAACCTCTCTGGGGAAATTCTCTAATAGCCTCTGCAGCCCTCCCCCTCGTCAATGGAGAGACACTATCGTCTCTCTATCCTCCCGCCCACCGGCACACACAATGGGGTTGTTATGATAGCTTGAACCACAAGCTGGCAGGAGATTTATGCCTCATCACAGGAGGGTAGTGGTGGTGGTGGTGGCAGTGGTGGTGGTTGTGGTGGTAGGGGTGGCGCACGTTTTCTCTCTTTCATAAACATTGTAGCAGGTGTATCCGTTCCTCAACTCGGTGTCATTTATTTTTAAAAGTGAGTTTCAGTATCAAAAGCCAAATTTCTCCCCCCCCCCGTTATTTAAAAGAAAATCTTTTAAATACGCTGCACCCTTCTTCCTGGAGTGATGTACAGAAACCTGAACTTGTCGGAGTTGATTACATAAATGTAAGTAAATTTAAAAGGATCAAGAAAGTACTCTTGGTCAATGTTTTTTCACTGAAATTATTTTAAAACCTGTCGTACCTGTTTATTGATCCTTTTTTTTGGGTCTATTTTCTTTCGTCATTTTAAATGGATTTCACTCAGTTGTAGTGTTTGACAGTTGAATTTGTTTGTTTGTATCGTTTGTGTTCATGGTTGTAACAATGTTCATGCTTCTCTCAGGTCACTCTTGAAAAAATGATCTTAATCTTAATAAGTCATTCACCTGGTTAAATAAAAGATATGAAGATGATTAACTCACCGACGAATGTTTTAAATCGGTTGTTCAAAACTTCTGGAATTGGACTTGGCACGAGAGTAAGGAATTCAAAGGGAAAGCCTAATCTAATATCAAATTCCCCTGACTTTGCCCCATAAAATCGTTTGCATTAATGACATTTCATTCGAAAATCCAATTTACCATTGTCTAAACCCATGACATCTGAGCCGTGTGAGCGAGCCAGACGCGAGACAACGTTGGCTCTGGTGATGGGGAAGCGCTTCTATTAGTACCATGTGCACAATGAAAACACGGCTAATCTGGTCTGCATTAACCAATAACCGAGGGCGGGGGGATTTTATTGGGGTAAGCGATACTCAACGCTGGGACGGTGGGACAGAGGGAGCCGCGGCCAAACATGACGCTTCAGTGGAGAATGCCAGAGGGGCTGGTTCGTCCCCCCACAATCCTGCCGACCACAGTGGGCTGTTCACAAGGCTGTCCAACAAGGCTTCTGAGAAGATGAGCTGTTGGGCAGTCAGTATATGACTATCAAAAGACCGGCCAGTTATTGTAATTATGGGTTGCAGTGTGGTAAACTGAATTAGTAGTAGGGCCGTAACAGTCATGACATTTTAGTTGACGATTAATCTACAAGCTTGCAACGCTTCGCATTACGGCGTGCTGTGAGCTTGTAGATCTGCTATTTTCACTATTTTTCAAAACAGATGAATGGTAAACGCATTGAACATTTGTATGCACAATAAAACAAATTTCTGAATTTAAAAGTTAGGAAGTAAAGGTTAGGATAAAATATGAACACCAGCAGAATAATATTATGAACGAGTGTGATCCAGAGGTTGCTTTTTACCTGTTTCTCCAGGATGCGAGAGATCTCTCCTAAGGTTCTGTTCACAGCAGATACTTTGTTGTTGGCCCACTGGCCACTGTCCTGGCCTTGAAGTTGTTTCAGCAGGTCCTTTACCAAGCGCTGGAGCCTGGACATACAGGAGAAACACTGTCATTACACCAGTGGTTACACCTTTTCATGTATTTGGCCGCAGACCTGAAAATGTTTGGTGCCAGGGACACCCATACAAGATTTGTGTTGCTAAAATGTTTTTCAAAAGATTGCAAACTTGTCAAAGATGTTCAAGACGTTTTCAAAATAACAGATCTACAAGCTCAATATGCGTCATATTGTGACACGTTGTGAGATTGTCGATCAGCTATTTTCAAATGGGGTCAAAGAGGTTAAATTGATTTTGATGCTATATTAACTTATTTTGCTGGAGACTCCCTGGAACCCCCTCAAAGACCCCTGGGGTCCCCGGACCCCACTTTGAGAAGTCATTAAATAGTAAACTCTGGAGTGTACAAATGTAACCAAATGGACTTGTGAGGATCAATTTGGTTACATTTATACACTCTCTTACAATGGTGAAATTAACAAGACTGGTTATGTTGCTGTGTAGAAATCAATCTAATGTAAACAACACTATTCAAAATTCATCAAATCCATGCCTCCATTTATCACCGGTTATCTTTAAAGCGTAACATACTTGGCCTTGTACGGTGAGTCAGGAACTTGTGGCTTTGCCTCCACTGACATTTCGAACTCCTTTGCCCTAGTAAAAAAAAGAGAGAGAGAGGAGGGGGTAAAGTCTTTGAATCGTAGGAAAAGAGTGCTTGGCCTGTCAGTTAAGAAGAGGGAGGATGTAAAGTGTGAAGAAGGAGAGAAAGGTCAGGCTGAGGGAGAGTGTTTATTTGGCCTGTCAGCCGTTAGCCAAGTGACTTGGCCTAAAATAATCAGACATCAGCTCTGCAGGGACCTGTTGTCTCGCTGCCATCTACTCATATAGACTATAGGCTTAATTCTACCGTTAAGTCCCTCTTCCCTCAAGTCATAATTTTACAAGGGCAGCTCAAATTCTTTATTTCACTCATTGTCAAATAAACAGTTAACAGGGGCCTCATGCAGCACCACTGGTGTTTTGAATGCGTGACCTCCCAGAAGGTCATGGTCATTATAGGACCGGTATCTTTGTTGCATTAGCCCGACAGTCAGACACTGACAAAATACAGAGCGTGTGCACGTGTGTGTGTGTGTGTGTGTGTGTGTGTGTGTGTGTGTGTGTGTGTGTGTGTGTGTGTGTGTGTGTGTGTGTGTGTGTGTGTGTGTGTGTGTGCGCGCGCGCACGCACGCACATGCACTTTGCATTTTGGGGAGCGGACGAGTCATCCATCTGTCAATCAGGTATTCCAGACAAGATAAAAAACTATTGATCAGAGAGAGATAGATGGCCTTACGGTCATCCATCCAGTGGCTGATAAACTCAAACATTTCCTGGAAGACAGGTGGACCTGTCCCTGAGGACCAGACCTGGAACTAGCAACGCCCAATCCGGTGTTCACAATCTCTTGTCAAGAGATTCAAGGGCAGCCATCTAAAATCAATGGATGTCTTACCTCACGATTAGCCAAGAGGGTAGATAACTTAAAACTTAAAAATTCTGTATCTCGGCTCCTGAGTACTTTTTTTTTTTTCAATGAAAAACTCTGGCTCTGGCTAAAAAAATATGAAAATACCTCTGGCAGTTAATGGGTTAATTAGGTTTCTATAGTAAACTTATAATTCATAATATGAAAAGAAAAAAGTGAATGTATTATAATCAAGCCCATTACAGTATACATACATATCTACGTAAATACATACAGGATACTGTTTACGTTGTGTGTATATAAAACAGTGCTTTAAGTTTATCTTAAAAATAGTTTCCATATGCTTTTATTATTTCTTTTTTATAATGCAAGGTCAAAAACCTTTAATGTTACAGGCACTCCCTTAGTGCTTCTGACCAGCTAAACCACAGTGGGGGTGAGTGGAGGGGGTCCATCATTTGCTAACATTATTTACTGTGTCCTCTGAGCAGGAAGAATGGTTAATGCAGGCCTGCTTTCACAAGAGGTCTCAACCGTACCTGGCCCATTTGTCATTCTTGATATTACAATATTCATCTCTGACAGGTTTACACCCGCCCAGGTTAAATGGGGAGCAATTGCCGAGCAATTCATCACAGTCCGCTGCAGGGCTGGCTAAATGGGCTGAAGGCAATAAATATCAGTAATCAGCAATAAGGGAAAAGGCACAAATCAACAATGCAGAACTAATAATCAATTCATCATGATCTAAGCCTCAGTAAATTATGTTTTGTCTTATTTTACTGGAAGCAACTATTATCCATTTCTCTTCTTAAGCCCGTGTATGCAGCCAAAAAATCCACGACAAGAACCAGATTAGTTCTGAAACAGTGAACACAAGTACTGTATACAGACAGACACGGTACAACGACATTTTAACACTGGACTAAAATGATAGATGAAACCAAGCACTATGTCAGTGGTAGTTAGCCTCTACAATGGCATATCTATTAAGAGGATAGGATGGATAGTTTTAGACTGCAACAGTGCGTAGCCTGATTTATACTTGGTCGTATGATGGTGTCATACGTTAAAAATAGCTTCGACGTGCGACAACGGCCGGGGTATAAATTAAGCATAAGAGGCAGACTGTGGAGTGTAACCTAAAGAAGCTGCAATGAAAAATGTACCTCAAATCTCAATAATAGTGGCGCAATACATCCAGCAGAACTCAGCTTGGATGCGAATTATGAAGTGTGTGTGTTCGTTAAAACCCCTCCAGTTCCTCTACCTTCCCCACCTGGGCCAGCACACTGGGTGAAATGAGTTAGGGTTGTGCTCACCCTCTCCATATTCCCATACAGGGGTGCCTTTGTGTACACACTTCTCCCTGAGGTTCACACACACACACACACACACTGGCTGCTCTGTTCCCCGCTGAGCCAAACACATGCAACAAGGTATAGGCAAACAGCTTGTACAAGAGGATCAGTGGGGACTTGGGTTTCTAAGTTCAAAACCCATCTTGACACTAACCGACGTGCTACTAACAAGCCCTTTAAATGGCACATTTTCCAACCCGAAAGACTTATTACTGTAACAAGTTAGCCAGCCCGCAGGAGAAGAAAAAAATACACGGGGTTAAACTGTGTGTGTGCTGCTTTATGACAGAATTCGTCTCAGAGTTGGCCTTGGGAGTCTAGTGAAAACTTCTCGTGCGTTTTACGGACACCATACAGTGTTCCAATAAAATGGCTCATTTCCACCCAACGGTGGAGCAGCTCACCTTTATGTTAACTGGGGCTGTGTTATTTATGACCTCTGAAAGCCTGTTCCCTTTGAGCGCTGGTCTCAGCAGGGCTGGGGCAGGAGTGACAATGAACAGAGGCAGATCGTGTTGTCACCTCCTCAGCAGTGCAGTGCCTCAGAATGCCGCTACACTGATAACCAAGTACTGTGGGCAGAATGCAACAGGCCTTTCATGGGCTGTCGTCGCCGCCCTTTCTTCTTCATTGGAACAAGCATAGCCTCTTGATGAGGAGCAAAGTGAAAATGTTTACTGTAAGTTGAGTTTTGCGGAAAAGTAGGCTGAAATTGCCAAGTCATCTCAACGGATTACAGCCAGACCGATATATCGGTTTGGCCAATATATTGGCAATTATTAGACTTTTTTGACGACCTCGGTATCAACAATTATGCAGCTGATGTGTCCCAATGTTTAACCACTTTCAACCCAACTTTTGTAAAAATAAAAAATATATATTTTTTTGTATTAGAATTGATTTCGCAACTTTTTACAAAATATTGGTCAAAACTTCGGTAATCGGTGGGCTAGGACTCTCCAAAATCCGGATCGGGATAGGACCCAGAAATCTGGCATCAGTCGAGCTCCACAACGGATGACTGCACAAAACAAGTGTAGAATTTAAAGGCTGTTCCCTCATAATTGATTAATCAGTTGGTTTGGTTTTAGTCGAGCGAAACGTTTTCGATTAATTTCATGCTTTTTCCACGGCTAAAGTTATTTATTAAAAAAAAATTATAAGCTTGTCAGATCCAGATTTAAGCTTTCAAATTCAACCAATCTGGTAGAATGCTCAGTTCTCAAAATTCTAATTCAGGGCTATTTCTAGTTTTTTCAACCACTCATATACTTCATTGACCAGAGTCCCCCAGGAGTCTACTACTAGTCCCCCTCTTTAAGAGCTCACAACATGATCTGCGCTCTCTCTCTCTCTCTCAAAAACAAACCATATCACATAACCATAGATGTAGAAAGAAATGAATCCAACAAACAATCCATATATTTTAAAAGTATGACCAAACAAATAAGAACCACAAGTGACATGACACTATGAACCAAGGAAGACTTAAAACACAAATGTATGCTTGCAATATCATGCGTTTGATCAATTACCAGCTTGCTAACATTAGTAGTAGCCTACGACGTTAGGTTGTAGTAAAATCGTAAAAATTGAGAACAATATTTAACAGTAATATTTGAGTAACTGATATTCCCACTTCTCTTGTCAAACATTGAGTTTGCTAGTGTGAAGGACAGGCACAGAGCTGCTGTGTGAGTGATGGTCTGTGTTCACATTGGTAGCAAATGAGGGCAAGTCAAAACAGAGACTATGAGCCCGCTGTGCTGTTGTCTTCAGATTAAATACCACATCATCCATAATGCTGGTATAATCTGCATAATCTTTGTTTCACTCTTTGCTAAATAATATCTGGGGAGGCAGAATTTAAGATAAAAAAATCACACCCAGTGTGAAGTGGGCGGTGTGGTCACAGTGGTCATCACAGTGATGGAAGTTCACTTAAAGAAAAGTAATATTGTGGACCAACCATTGTACACCCCTAACTTAAAAAAACCCATAAATGTGTTTTTTTTAAGTGCATAGTCCTATTTATAGGGCTATGCACATGTGTCATGTGCCACTAGCCAATCACAGTCCTGAATAGACTGTGATTGGCCAATCACGGTGCAGGGTTAGGGGGGTACACTGGTGGCCAATCACAGCGCAGGGTTGGGGGGTGCAAATTGTCCAAACCTCACATATAGGGGCGGTTTCACCGCCCAAAAAAGAGAAAACTAAATTTAAGATAAATAAAATAATTTAGATAACAGAATTTATTTTCTACTTTTCAGCTTTATTTCGATAGTGACTGTGAGAGAAAGACAGGGAAGGCAGACAGAGAGTAAAGGAATGATGACAAACAACAAACAGTCCTGCTGGCTGGGAGTCAAACAGGAGATGCGCTGAAGAAGGCATTTTGCACCCATGTGGTATGCACCCTAACCAATCGGCTATTGGGTCAACCCGTGATGCCACTGTTCTAATCTCATGTGAGACTTCACTGTACACCTGAAAAGGTTTGACGATTTTACGTGGGAAACACAATTTGACAGATTTGTCGATTAAATCAACTAAATCTATTTAGGTGACAAATTCCCATTACTATTTGTCAACTAAGGAAGACTATAGTCGAGGACAGCCCTAGTGGATGGATGTAGCCACATATTACAAACTTAGATACCTTAAACAAAGGTACCACCGTAACTTTGTCTAGAATGGCGGCCATGCTAAATGGCTCATCTCGCAAAATAGCATTAATGAAACATCACATCCATCTCCAATCACCTCCAAACATCCATTCCAGTTGTGACAAAATGCTAAACTTCCGACACAGAGGACCCTCTTTGGCACCTATTTGTTGATTACTATTGATTTTCTCTGATACTTCATAAAAAAAGAAAATCAATAGCCCAGAGAAAGAAAAATAGACGTGGTGTACACACATGCTTCAACACAGTACTGTACACCAGGGGAGCCTTCGGGTTTTGGCAGTGCCGTGGCAGTAATTTGGGGGAGAGCTCTTAACAGGTGAAAGCCCGGGCTCACAGATCGATCCCCAGTTTTGCTCCCCAATCACACAAAGTGGTCATAAATTAAGCTCATCAGTGCTGCGCTGTAGACAGCAGGAACACACACAACATCTGCTTCCCATCTCCTTGTCACTCATAAAATAAGACAAAGTCCCTGGCACAGTCTAGTCCTCTGTACTTGCGGAACAGTGACACGGAGTGAGAGAGATGGGGGGGGGGTGGTGGTGGAGGAGGGAAAGAGAGAGGAACACAGGAGATGGAATAAGGATCTCAAAGGTATCAAATTACCTGGAGTTCATCCTGGCACGGAGTTTCTTCGCCTTCTTCCTCGCCTTCTGCCTCTCCTCTCCGTCCTTCACGCTCTCTGAAGAGACGGAGCCGTCTGTTACGATATCCACAATGTATTTCCTCAACGACAGATGCTCCTGAAACAGAAAATAATAAATACATCACAAAAACGATTTTTATATAACCCATTTTGACCTGAGGTCGTTTTGAAAAACGCCTTCTAAATCCTGACCTAAGTTTTCTGAAAAAAATCAAATATTTATTCAAAACTATTATGTTATATACTGTACATAGCAACAAGAACTCCAAAAGGGGTTCCCGTCTTGAAAGGTATAGTTACAAATAGGGGTTCCCGCCCTAAATGGGACTGTTTACGTCTGTGTGTGGGTTTGACAAATATTGAACCAATGAAAAGTATTAAAAAGCGCTTCTGACTAAACCTCCTAACTCAATTGGATCCTCAAAACGGTCAAACCATCTAGCTCCAACTTTGGAGATAGTTGTTTTTTCCATCATTGATTGGAATGACGAAGTCAGACGGGGAAAAAGCTTCACATTAACTCATTCACTGCCAAAAACGACTAAAACTACTTTTTTCCCATAGGCCCAGACTGCCAAGAACGACTAAAACGACTTTTTGGACGTTTTTTTTTCTTTCTTTAATTCGGCCCACAGAACCAGGAGATATCATTTTTTGAAGATTTAGACTCCTATCCACTTCCTGGTTAACTTATTACTTAAAAAGTCTCTATCTCGGCTCTTTTTTTTTACTATGTATTTCTGCCGAAATATGTTATTTTTAACGGCGTATATAAACGAACGGGAGGTCACGATGACATTTTCTTTTTTTTGCGGAAGCACAGTGATACCCTCCGTGATGAGCAACCATCAGGGGATCGATCATACTGGAGATAAATATTCTGTGACTACTTGAAAACGTAAGAAAATCTGAAAAATCGCTGGCAGTGGGCAATGGTCAAAAACTCCACTTGAGCTGTATTTGGGTAAAGTGGTGATAATATAAGGACACATTCAAGTATCTGACAATGTATAAAGTCACCATACCAACTTTGAGGCAGTATTGTGTCGTTCTAAAAACATGTTTGTTTTTTTCATTTCCTGAAAAGTTTATATTTTGGACATTCTGCCCGACAGCACCAAAGGAACATTCAGTGTGCAGCACATAATAATGAGGTGGGGAAGGGCTGCAGTTTGCATCATGTGGGACAGGGACAGTAGCAGTAGAACTGTACTCTCTCAACACCTCCTCCAGGAGGTGAGCAGCTGAGGGACCTTACAGCACACAAGACTGACAGCATACAGACACAGTCTGCTTGAATAAAAAAATTACAAAAATGTTTTTCTCTGGCTACTCATCTGAAAACAGAGTCGGTGGCCAAATTAAATAGATCTGCCACAATATTAGATGATAAGCCTGGCAGATAGGTTGCACCAGAATGCAGATTTTAAAGATCCAGTGGTTTTTAAAAAAAATGACTGGGGGATCCTTTTATGCCTGAATTGTGCTCTTTGCGGTGAAAGCCAGATAGTAGACCAGAATACCAATGAGATGCACCAAGATAACTCGCCAAGAGAAGAACTTCCCGGTGCAAGTAATCAATCACCAAACCTGCCTATAGCAATTCATGTCTACATTGACCATGGGAATAACACAAAATCCCAACGGCTGCTGAGTAAAAAGGTTGTTCATTGTAACAGCAGGTGTGTATCCATTGTGTGCTGTGTACAGTAGATCTAGCCCTCCCAGTGCTGCCATTATATCCTGCAATTACCAGAGCACCTCTAGTGCTCGGTGCGCTTTGAAGCTACATGCCCACAGACATGCTGAGGGACAGTAAGTGTGAGCGGTGTCACATGATTCTGATATTTCCACCCAGACACGGAGTGAGAGAGAGAAGGATGTAACCCAATTTGGACGACATGATGTATGTGCGAGTAACCAATTACCCAATTATCCTGTCATCCGGCACCCCAGAGGACAGGATGGCCGGGCAGATAAAGGGTCTTCCATTCAGCAGTCTAACCTGTGTGTGTGTGTGTGTGTGTGTGTGTGTGTGTGTGTGTGTGTGTGTGTGTGTGTGTGTGTGTGTGTGTGTGTGTGTGTGTGTGTGTGTGTGTGTGTGTGTGTGTGTGTGTGTGGGGGGGTGTGTGTGTGTGTGTGTGTGTGTGATGTCATACCCTTTGGTCACAAGTGTAGGCGGTGCACCTGCTTCCCTGGATTCAGGGAGAGAAACCGCTGAAAGACAGGTGTCCTTCTACCCAGTCAAGGAGTTATATTCTCCAAGTGGAATCTGCAGCGATTCTTCTGTCTCCTTTGTCATTTTGATTTATCAATTTCAATATAGCTCAATTTATCATCTGCATGGTGACAAATGAGTTGCTTATTTGAAGGAGGACTTGTTTCCCCTCAGAGCTTGATACAGAATACAATTGGAGGCAAAAGGGAAAAAGGCCACAGCAACATTGCAAGAGTATTGAGTTTCCCTCAAAGTGTGTACAATTTAACTCAGAGAGTAAACAAGACAGGGTCTAATAACGGCGTGGCTTCCATGCGGATCTGGGACTTCATGCGGTCAGTCGATGACGTATCATAGACGTATGACTTCAGTCACTCAATACTTGGGCAAGGTTTCAGCCCCAATGGACCGCAATTGAATTCCTCCAATATAAAATTGAAGTTAAGTATTTCAAAAACATATACTATACAGTATATGTGATTTGAAAAGAAATGCGGGCGTTACTTCCTTGACCCTGCTGGCAGTGTGCCCAAGACATTTGGCACTGATCAGTGAGAGAACACACAGCCACAGACTCACAGACAGACCCATTTCTAGATGGCTGGCCTCCTACAGAAACATGCAGTTAACACATTCACTGCCATTGACGGACATCTCCGTCATTTAAAATCCACCCGTTCACCGCCATTGATGGATATGTCCGTCATTTAATTTTTTTCCTTAATTTTTTGGGGGGGAAAAAAGTCCAGAACCCAAGATAACGTGATCCGAAGATTTACTGCTCCATTCACTTCCTGGTTAACTTATTACTTTAAAATCCTGTATTTCGGCTCCAGTGATTTACTATGTATTTTTGGCCAAACATGCCATTTTCAACTGAGTAAAACAAGAGAACTGGAGGTCACGATGACATTTTTTTTTCTTCACTTAAGCACAGTGAAACCCTCCGTGATTAGCAACCATCAGGGGATCGATCATACTGGAGATAAATATTCTGTGGTTCTTGAAAAATGAGTCAGAATGCTTAAAAATGCTAGTAGAAAGCCCCTGGCAGTGAATGTGTTGGAGCCATTTTTTTTTGTTAAATTGATATTCAGGATGTTTCAGAGCAGTCCTCTGCCCTGTACTACCTGACACTGCGGGGCTCGGTCATGACCGTAGCTGGCCCCTGCATGGGAGGCAGCTGTTCAGTAATCTCTCTGAGAGGCTATCCAGTGCTCTGGTCTGCCGGCCTGCCTGACCCCCCCCCCCCCCCCCCCGACCACCCCACCACCTCACTTAATGGGATTATTTAAGTAGCATCTCCAATCAGCTGACAAATACACTGGTGAAGTATCAGGCCTTAACCCATTAAGACCTGAGGCGATTCTTTAAAAAAAATCTAAATCCTAACAGTTTTTTGAAAAAAATATGAAAAATATTTTTTCGCGATTTTTCAAAAATAGCAGATCTGCAAGCTCGTAGCGCGGCACTCGGTGCCGCGCTATGAGCTTGTAGATCTGCTATTTTTGAATAGCCAAAGAATTCTTAAGTGACACAGATGCGTTCCAGGTATTAATGGGTTAAGATACATCAAAACACTGTCACGTGGATGCTACTGTATGATGACCTCAATGTGTGTCATCTTAACCCGTTTAGACCGGGAACACCTATACGTAACTATACCTTTCAATCCAGGAATCCCTTTTGGGGTTGTTGTTGTTGTTGTTATGTACAGTATATAGCAACATAAACCTTTTGTAATTTTTTAATACATATTTTTTCAAAAAACTTAGGTCAGGATTTAGAGGGCGTTTTTAGAATGGGCCTCAGGGTCTAAATGGGTTAACAGATCCAGAGCTCGGCTCAGCGGAGATGGTGCGGAGTAGTGGCTGTTTCAGACGATGTGACTGGATGACGGACAGGTGTCGTACCTGAACCGTTAGAACAAAAGAGCAGCGAGACAGTGCCTGAAGGCCCCACTAGTGTACCACAGACTGACTGTGGGGAGAGTAATACAATACCTCTCTAAACATATCTCTCTTACACACACACACACACACACACACACACACACACACACACACACACACACACACACACACACACACACACACACACACACACACACACACACACACACACACACACACACACACACACACACACACACACACACACACACACACACACACACACACACACACACACACACACACGAAGCAGAGCTGAAAGCCTACTTACACACGGGCAAAATCTAAGTGATATGTTCACCCAGTACTTCTTTTGTCACACACAAAAGGCCCAAGAGGTAGGCTTTCCATTTGGTGTGAGACAGACAGCTGTATTTCATGTTGGCTACTTGGTAAAATGTGATGCTACCCTATATCGAGTTACCATCGCCACAACAGTTTTGGGTAGGGGGTGGGGTGGAATTGATGGCTATCAGCGACATTCAAGATGTGTCAAATAATACCCCACGAAATGTTAAACTGAAACTTTGGAGGAAGACAAAAAAAAAGAGGAGAAGAAAAAAGTCACACATAAGAATGATCCTAACGTATCTCCTGACCCTGTGTTCTTCCCCTGGGCTCTTTTAATAGAACGGCTGTCCTGTGTGATATCAGAGAACAGTGGCTTCGTTCCTATATCTAGACAACAACCGTTTCTCAAAACAGCCTGGCAGGCGGGCGGGCGGGCAGGCACAGGGCTATGCAGGTTCAGCTGGCCCTCTCGATATTTCAACACAGTTCTCAGCTAGAAGCCATCAGGGGTGGTTTCAACAACAAGACCTTTAGGACCAGTCGGTGGCTTTCTGGGAGGTCAGCCCTGGTCGCCCAGAGCCCCGTCCTGTTCCTTCTACACAGCCTAGTGATCCCTCTGCTGGCCGAGAGTGTCCACCACCGCTAGCGGGCGGGGATGAGCCCTGTCCTTGGGTCTAGACTGTCAGCACGAAGGGGGGTTTCTGAGCTTCCATGTCAAAAGGTGAATGATAAATAAATCCCACGTGTCAAGAGCCAGGGCTCCTGGAGATCACCTACATCAAATTAAACCAGGACAGACGACAACTACTAAATGAATGTAAAGAGAGCGATGGCGTGTCTGAGTGTTCCCTCCATACACATCGATCGAACCCTGTTGATAATCATTGTGTTCTCAATTTAATGCGCAAGTCCCTCCGAATGAGAGAAAATGACTAAATATGAAGGTGCGGGGCATCTGGAGCCCGCTTCCTCTGAGAAGCTATGGAGTGACCCCTGCTCGGTTCAGCCAACCATCTTCATTTTAATTAAAAATCTTTCATTGCAGTAAGAGTTATGGAGCAGCAGTCTGGAAAATAGTAGGCAGTTATGTATACATGACTATGTCTGCACTCTCTGCTGCTGCACTAACACTATCAGTTATGTATACAATTACAGTTGAAATCATGCACAAGGGATGGTGATTCAATATCTTCATATTGCTTTTTTTCATCATGCCAATTCAACCATGCACATGAAACTGTGATTTTGTACCTGCTGCTATATTCGCTGAATATGTTTCCTACCTACATTGGAACCATTTCTGCCTTCTGAATTGTATATTTGACTTGACTCTGTAGCTTCCTATTATTTTCCTTGTTCTTTTCTTCTCTATTCTTTCTTTCTCCATTCAAGCTCTTCCTTCAAACTGCAAATGTTTGGAGCTTGTACACAAAATAATGTCACCAACTCTTTTACACCAGTTGCATGAATTAAACGAATTAAACGCTAAACACTAAAATGAGCGTTCACATGAAAAACGAAAAACAAAAAAAGTGAAAACAGCCGATCTAGAAGCACACGTGTCGCATCCCAATTCGCTGTGAGTTTTGCCATTTTCAAATTATTTGAAAAGTCTGTAAATTAGAATGTGTAACAAACCTGAAATATCCTAATAAACACTGTAGATACTGTACTGCATAGCATGTATGCAATCGTCTCTGTGAAATTAAACATTTAGAGTGAATTGGATGCATGATTAGACAAGAACCTACATTGATTAGAATGTACAGGACGAGCCGAGAAAAAAAACAAGAAAAAAGCATTGGCTACCCATCAGCGATAACTGAGAGGAATACACTGCAAGGGTATTTGCTGCAAGTACGTGCATGGTGAACTGTTTATAGCTCCATGTTGGTGAATTGCTTCTTCCCACTGCTATGTTTATCATACTGTCAAACAGGCGGGAAAAAAAATTACCCGCATTTGGGAAAGGAAATGATTTAGAGGAGGCGAAGGAGAGGGTATCAATTATTCCCAGCAGGAAAAAAAAAAGCTGTGAATGAAGGAGGTGCAAGGGCCAAAGGTGGCGCATATAGCACCAACAGTTGTCAGCCTCACAAAGAGCAACGCTGAAAAGCCAATCTCATATTGCAGCCCGAGAGGTTACCTTGCTTTAACGAGCCGCCTTCCCATGGAAAAGCACTTGGAGACAAAACAGCCCAGAGACAAGAGGGGTGATGTCACCCCCTCCACCGAAAGCGCTGAACCCTAACTGTGTACATTTCAGGGCTCATTTATAATCTCACAAAGCAAGGGAGAGAGCCATCGCAATATATGAGGGGACACATAAACAATAATAATGACCCCCCGTCATAAAAGACGATCACCATCTCTCACCCGTCTCTTCAGACGCACGTCAGCGTAGTATACCTTTGCGGGGTAAATGGATGTTGTTAGCTTTGTGCTTGGGATGGTTGTGTGTGTGAGTGTGTGTGTGTGTGTGTGTGTGTGTGTGTGTGTGTGTGTGTGTGTTGGGGGTGGGGGGGTTTACGCACCACTTCCTCATCGGAGAGCTCCCGTCCCTGGATGCTGCTACTGTCGCGGACGGCCTGTTGGTGCCTCTTGCCCTTGGTGTGGCTGAACAGGTGCACCTCAGAGGTGATCTGCGAATGCAAACACAGCAGTCAGGGGTCACTGCTGAGGACACAATGAAGACATGGGCAGGAAGGGGTCAGTGCAGTGGAGTCCCCGGGGAGGCTGGTGAAACAATATGCTACAGGGACACAACCTGACCCCCCACCCCCCTGCCCTTTACGCTAGGTCACAGAGTAGCTGACAATTATACTGGAGGACTCTAGTGCTTGGAAATGAAAGATTTAATTTATCCATTCAACCACTTGTGTGTCAAAATAAGTTGTTACACGGGAAGTATTTCATCCATGACAAAGATATTAGTTGCTAATAAAATTAGTTTTTTATTTTACCATTCAGGCCAACAGCAACCTAGAAGCTTGTTGTTGTTGAAGAGAAATATTTATTTATAGTATTTACTTGATATATTTATATTGACCAAAATGGTCAATATTTCTGTTACGCATATCCCACCCTCTACATGGAATTTTAAACTGAGATACCTCACGGGCCCTGAATTATTACACTTCACTGCCGACTTAAGAGTCAGATTAACCTGTGGGGGGGAAAAAACTGGACGCCCCATAGACAAATACCAAGGGGTGCAAAGGGGAGTTTGGGAATGGCCACAAGTGGAGGCAGGTGTGGATCAGGCAACAATGTTGTTCTCGCAGTGTTGGAACAAAGCCCACTGTCAGATGGCCTGTGTTTAATGTCATTAAATAGAGTGCTTGCTGCTGCTGACCCATCCATGATCTCTGGTGTCAGACGCTGGCCAAGGTCATCTGACATTTTAACAAGATTCCCTCTATCACCCCCTCCATCCTCCTCTTTATCTGATGTCGCTTATGAGCCTCAAGAAGTCTCAAGCCGGAGTTATACTTATTTGCTATTTGATCTACAAGCTCACAACACCTCACTCTGTGACACGCAGTGAGCTTGTAGATCTGCTATTTTCGGTGTGCGACACCGGCACGCAACCAAGTATAAATCGGGCGTCAGTCACCCTTGCAGCCATGACCGTTGTCTCATCACAGATAAATGTGTTTGCCTGTGGATTTGTTGCCTGTCACTAGAGAGAGAGAGAGAGAAGAGAGAGAGAGAGAGAGAGAGAGAGAGAGAAAAGGCAGCATCATCAAGGCCAGACGTAAATCTCAGAGATTTATCCCGGAGTTCATGTTTAATCAATGCAGTTAAATCCTCGTTTAAATGTGCTCTCTTCCCAAAAATCCTCTGAATCACCTTCCAGTCAGCATTTTTGTATGCATGGAGCCTGCCAATAAAGCATAGAGATGCCCACGGACACTTTGCTGCAGCCACCGGTGTCTATGTATCTTCTTCCCTCATGTCTACGTAAACCAGCGAGACCCACAAATTAAGCTTGTGGAAGTGAGATAATGGAGTAAAAGGTGAACATCGACTTGATAATGGAATAAGCCAATTAGAAAGTCATGCAACATGCCAAGGCAAGGTGTTCTCCACGCTGTATGAAAACATAAATGCTTGGTATAAATGGTGCATTTATTAATAGTAGAGTGGAATCACTACTTTGACGAATATGGCGATAAAAACTTTTTTTTTTACGCCGTCAGTGTCTGAGCCAAGGTCACGGGAAGGTAAACAGACGGGTTGCAGCTCACTAGAAACTGAGCAGCGGTGTCTTAGCCTATACTGTACGTACCACGACATTACACAGCGAACAGTGCTTCTTGCGCTCGTACGGTGTCAGTTTGGGGGCGTAGTCGGTGTTGGCATGTCTGCCACTGCTGAGCTCAGCGGCCTTCTCTTTCCTCTGCTCCATCTGCTCCATGTGTCGACGGCTGCTTTCGTCATGCTGGAGGGGAAGGAGCCAGACAGGACGGTCACAGGGGGAAACGGACAACTGCTGGCATGCATATTTAACCGGCGTTAGTGGCGCAGCGTTCACGTGCCTTCGTCTGGATTTTTTTCTGCAGCTCCTCCATGGCCTCCTGCTGAGCAGCGCTCAGAGCGGCCAGGCGTTCCTCCCGATCTCTGAGGAAAGTATAGACGAGAGCTGTGAAAACACACTTACTGTACGAACTCCATGCGACGCCTGGTCTGTGTCTCTCATCTATTTGTCGAGACAAGCGTTACATTCACATAACGTTGGATTCTTACAATAGTCATGTGCAGACTGTATAAAGGTGACCCTATTAACCTTTTTGTTTCGAGTTTTAATTTGTCTTGCCATATAGTTTAATAACAGCCTGGCCTCCTTGTTCAGTCTTTAGCAATCAATAATAAGTTAATGTACTATGTATGAAGTTTGTGAAGGAGGCTGCAATGCAGTGGTCAGTGGCAGAAATGCACCATACAGGCTTGCAGCTTGTGTGCACGTGTATGTGTTGTGACGGTCTAATGCCTTGACCATCTGGTCAAATGGAAATCTTCTTTTAGCAATAAGAACAAAAGTGCTTCACAAGAACAATGTTGGTGTGATAAATAGTTTTTTCTTTTACATGCATAGATTTTCAACTACGGCCCAACTTTCATGCTCTTCAGGCATTTCAGGCTTTCATGGCTGGAGTTGATGATAGTTTTGTGACGTATATTTAGTCTACTTTTGAGGCGACAGACATACATACTGTACTTACATACAGACAGAAAGACAGACTAACCCTGTTCTAGACGGTTAAGCCTTCAGCCATGCCTTAAAAAAATCTTGTCAACTGTTGACACGGTTGATGTCTAACATGCACTATGAGAAAACAACCACGCCATGTGTTGACAAAAAGTTATTCTGATTCCCCCACCTGGCCCGTTCCCTTGCCGCGTCTTCCCTCGCCCGCTCTTTTTCCTGCCTCTGCTGTTCAATGCGGGCCTCCTGCTCCTTTCTCTTCGTCAACAGCTCCTCCACCCTCGCCTGCCGCTCCGCCTCCAGAGCCCGCTTGCGCTCCTGTGGGGAGTAGAGGAAAGAAGGGAAATGTGCTTAGTGTCAAGAGTTACCTGTTGACAAACTGATATTATGCACATTACGCAGTGAGGAGGAGGCCCAAGTGAGGGTACCTGTACAGCCCCGTCTCTGGCTTGCTTCTCCTCCTGTCTCCTCTGTCTCTCCTCCTGCAGCTCGTTGAGACGCTGCTCATACTCATTGAGCTTGGCCAGGACATCGTGCCTCTTATTCTGCGCTTCCAGGGTGTTGATGAACGCTATTTCATTCACCTGCACAGACAAGGGCACAGATAGCAGCAATAATAAATAAGGCTATAAGGTACGTTAAGAATCTGCCTAACCATGACTTATCTATGACGTATTGTGCAAGGTTACAGCCATTGAGTCCCATTGACTTCCATTCTAAAATTAAAGTTAAATATCAAAAAGTATAAAATATATGTGAAAAAACAGACGGACAGACAGACACGGGTTAGCCCTATCGGCTCGCTGGATAACAAAGATAAGAGCTACACTGACCTGAAATGTGTGTGTGTGAGTGTAAGCATGTGCAACCAACACAAAACGGCACCGTCCCCACCACGCCAACAACCCCATATGTCCACCTGTCGTTGGCCCACCACAGCTGGAGCGAGGTGCTGAATATATCAAAGTTCAGTTGCGGGGACCTTTATGTTATTTTTCTGTTTTTTTTTCTCCCGTAGGGTTTTTATTGGTTTATGTATTAGTCTCTGCACGTCACCGACACTGGATATCACTACGGAGGGACAGTCAAGAACTTTCCTAGTACGCGAAGCTCCACTCTTCTCAACCCCCCAAAACTACAAGGCACAGTAGGACAGCGCTATCCATCCGCCCCTTATCTTCTGAATCTTCAGTTGAGTTGTGGCCTCTGTGTGTACTTTTTAATGATGACTCCCGAACCACTCCACGCCATGCCTCCAAGTGGACGCTTCAGCCGTTGTGACGTACAGTAGAGAGGCGGTGCCAAAACAAAACATGTGTGCAGTATATGGAAGGGAATGTATATGAGCCTAAATGTGGCTACTACATAATATACTAACAACATACATACACACACACACACTGACACTGTTATAAACAGCTAGCCTTCTGCAGAGCCATGGGGTAAAAACCCTCTGAATATCTGCTTATCGCTGATATTAAGGAACGTTGGTACTTTTTTGAGGCTTTATTTTGCTTTATTGTGACAGAGTAGAAACACAGTAAAGTGATTAGGAGGAACTACATGCATAACAGATTCTGGGCCAGGAATCTAACTCAGGACAATGTGGTTCTACTTTATTTAGGACCGGCGACTACTTCCACTACCCTCGATGACTTCTGCGGAGAGACAGTGCCTTCGTAAACAGTGTGTTCCTGCTTACAAGAGTACAACTGAACTTGAAAACATGATGAAAATAACGTAATATGAAATAAAACAATCACAAACATGTTTGGTTGTCTTTAAGGATCAAAGCCTTTAGCCAACATCATTGAGGTCCCTCTCCACAACCCTGAGACAGAATAAGAGCCAATATTGAAAATGCTAAAATTCTGCAGACTTCTTTGAGCAGTTTTGAAAGCTTCCAACAGCACATGATTTCCACACATCTATTTGTTTTGGGCTATTTTGAAAATGTTCTTGCAAAATAGGCTCCAACTGCAGATAAAGAAAGCAGCATGAAAACAATGACTGTGAGTCAGTGTTGTGGCAGACTTCTCTTCCCAACAGCACCAAATTTGACATCACCCTTATTTTCTCTGTGAATATAGGCAATATGATGGAAGCAGGGCCAGGAAACCTTGGGTGTTGGCATTCTGAACACATTCACATGGGCAAAAAATGTAGCTAGAATTAGTAGAACTGAAACGTTCACAGTCCTCGACATGGACTTTTGAGTCACCATGTATCGATGTATTTTAACACTTAAGTTTAAATTAAGAAAGTACCACCGTAAAGTAGTAGATTTAAATTCCTCATCGGTTATGCTTAATTAATACTTGTTGTACGACGGTGACACTCGTCGAAAATAGATAATCTACAATAGATAATCTACAAGCGGTCCAGGAGAAGCACTGTGCTCTAGGCTAGGGGAAGCCCGGCCTCTACTCTAAATGTACCTTATTGTCCTCCTCTTGGGCTTTCTTCACGATGGCCTGGAGCTGCAGCTCCCGCTTGAACTCCGCGTGCAACAGCTTCTCCTCCATCATCCTCCGACGCTGATCCAGCAACTCCTCCTTCCATTTCCGCACCTCCTTCTCCTGCAAACCACACACACACAGAAAAAAATAAGACACGGGAGACGAAGGGTTTAGGAAAAAAAAGCACTAGGTCAGCTCGTTTAAACTCAAGGTACAATCTTGCGAGGAGAGAACGACTACAGTTCCTTGATCCAGTCTGTTGTTATCCTCTCCAGCGCGTCCACATGGGGATTAATAAGAGTACACAGCACTTCATGTATTTATGTGGTTAATCCTGATTTATTCTCAGACTCACTCATCTCACCAGGGCCCGGAGAACAAAAACAAACTTCATGAAAGACTGTTGACTTTGGCCTGGGGGCTCTCACACTAGTGTCTGTGGCCAGCTGGCCTGGACGAGAGCGGGGGCGGGGGGCTATGATATTTAGTGATTCTATCTGGCAGTGCGCTGACAGAACCTCTCCTCGTGAGCCAGGCTGGGCTCAGGCCGGCATGGGTTTTCTTCCAAGGGTGCTTTCCCTCCACTCACCCTCTCCAGGAGCTTCTGCAGTTTGTGCGTCTTCTCCTCCCTCAGCTTGTCCCTCAGCTGTTGAGCCTTCAGTTGCTTCTCTTCGTGTTTCTTCTTAGACTCTGCGATGGTCCTGCCAACAAGACACGGAAACAAACCATTACATCTGCTTCTGCTTCCTCATCGCCGTCGCCAACACACAATGAGCCAGTGTGGACTCTGACACAGGATGCTGCAGGTGGCAATACAAGCCTAAAAGCAATGAACAGTAGGGTCTTTTGTAAGGTGGCCAGTTTTAATCCATGGTAGAATACAGGCTGTGAAACTAAGGGGTGAGTAACCTTCTCCCCTGCTTAACCCATTCAATCCGGGGACGCATCTCTGTCATTTTTTGATTTCACAATTAAAAAAAAGCCTATCTACAAGCTCATAGCACAGCACTTGGTGCCGCGATGAGCTCGTATATCTGCTATTTTGGAATAGCCAAAGAAATCTAAAATGACAGACATGCGTTCCCGTATTCAATGGGTTAAAAAACCCCACTGCCATCAATGTGCCCTTGAGCTAACTTAATGCCTAACTGGTCAAGTAGAACAGCTGGTTGTGCTAGGTGCTCACAAATGTCAGCAGGGTGTAACTGAGTAAATGGTTCCTGAAAAATGACACACAAAGAGCGCTAAGCTCACTTACCTTTTGCGTGACGGAGAAGATAATTTCTCGTGCATGTGTATCCCGTGTCCAGGGGGGCGGGAAGGCTCCTCCTCCACGATGTCCCCCCACGACGTGCTCTGACGCAACGCCTCACGAGCTGCATTGACGACGGACAAAAGAAGTTATGGGCAGGCGACTCACTAAAATGACATTAATGGCATTACTGAGAGAGAAAACCCAGTGGTTAATGAGATCTAAAGTCATGCAGTACCTTCGTAATCAGCCAGCATATCACTCCAGTCAATATTCAGTCCACAGCCTCCACTGCCAATGCTGGCCTGTAAATGTAAAAAGTAGTGTTCATAGTGCTGCAAGGTTGACTCAAATCGAAAATCTGTTTACCATATCAAAGGTTATGATAAAGTACATATGAGATGCATGAGCTGTCTTACAGAGAAGTCACTTTCATTATCCGTCTC
The DNA here is from genome assembly GCF_963280865.1 of Gymnoscopelus braueri. Taxonomy (NCBI): domain Eukaryota; kingdom Metazoa; phylum Chordata; class Actinopteri; order Myctophiformes; family Myctophidae; genus Gymnoscopelus; species Gymnoscopelus braueri. The sequence goes on along the minus strand of NC_137610.1, from coordinate 16,427,985 downwards.
CAGTTCATTGTTCTCAGCCTGAATCTCTCTGGTTAGCTGCTCCTCCTCGGCTATGGCACTGGCAATGGCCTCCTCATTGGCCTGCTCCAAGCGGTCAGCCAGCTCCTCTTTCTTAGCCAGGACCTCTGCCATGGACTGGGGCTGGACACAAGGCACAAACACCAACTCACACACAGTGTTTCACGTGCCACATTTGACATGTCATCACTCGTCGGTTCATTAAACCAAATTTGGAAATACATTTCCAGTTTGTAGCATTTCCATGAATACAGCAATTAACTGATTCATTGTAATAAGACAAGTGATTCAAAAAGGAGAAGAAAACACCAATTCAAACCCAATCACAGGTTGTACCACAGAATCACCACAAAAGAGCAAATCACAAGTGAGTAAGCATTCAAAACTCATGCAGGGCATGTTCGCTGTGAGGATGAAGAGATGGTGGGAGGAGGCAAATTACTTACTACATAATGTCTGATATGAAGTGGATATTTCTGCCCTGAGAGACCTTTGTTTGTGTGACATAACTGCATCCAAAGAAACCATATCGAAATGCAAAGTTTACTCCAACCTGGGACTGATATGAAGACACTGAGGAAATTTGTCTCCAACAAGGGGTCTGCAGGAAACTCTAAACATTACAAGGTTTATCTGTAACATTCTATGTGACTCGGCTGGCAGAACAGAAACTCCCAGGCAGTGTTTGTTCATAGCTCCTTTGAAATAGCTTTTGCAATAACTAATTGATGTCTATGGCTTAATTAGCAAGCTTCGTTAATTTAAGAGGACTTGGGTCATCATGGGCTAGTAGCCACACTAGTGACTGTCATTGAAGGGTAAGTTAAACTATTTTAGCCCTATATATAATTTGTCTCTTACATACCTGTTTATGTTTATGTTTATTAAAGGATCCCCATTAGAGTCACATGAATGAGCCTCTAGTCTAACCTGAAGTATTTGACGCGCAGAGAATATTAGCTCTAGGGTCAGCTGTCAAAGCTTAACGTTTCAACCGACAGACTCTAGCTAATATTGTATGTAGGTCCTAAAATGTACCCTATTTAAGTTCTTAGTAAATAATAATAAAATTTCTAGTTTGCCGAAAAGATCACACCTGCCACAAGCAAGGTGCATGGATTGGAATAGGACTTGGAATGAACTACTAACTAACTGGACCTTCTGTATAGGTTCTCAAGCTTCTTTGAACCCTAGCGGACAGCACTTTTAAAAGTGTGATTAGAAAGATACAAACAAGGCAGATACATTTTTTTGGGGGGGCTACACCTTAACAGACATCACTTGAGTTTTAAGGCCACCTACATGTCATTACTGACCATTCACAGTAAACTGGTCTCTGCCTGGCAGAGCTATGCAGCGATGTCAGCACGTCTGGTCTGGAGATTTCTTAAGACTGACTTTGTTTAGGCGGTGAAGGCCCCCCCGGGGATCCCTGACCGCCCCCCACCTCCCCTTCCTCCCCTCTGCTCCTCCATCTCTCAGCACTCACAGTGGAAAGCTCTGTGGGGTCCAGCACACTCTCCAGTTTCACCGCTGCCATGGGAGCCTCGGCCTGTCCTGGAACAGATGTTGCCATGCCGTGCGACGCACCCCCCCCAGTCTCACTGTCCCCTTGGGCCAGCACGGTGCAGGGCCCTGGGTCCATCAGGGGTTGGTCTGGGGATGGGGAGAGGGCCGAGGTGTGGACCGTGACGGGCGGGGTGAGGGCTATGGGAGAGCCCGGGGCTGAGGATGTGGGGGGGTCTGGGGGTGATTGGGGACGAGTGGGAGCTGAATTGGGAGGGGGCACGTCGCCATGGGATGCGTCGACACACTGCCCTGCATCTTGCACGCGCTCTGCTGGGGGCTGCACCGACACAGTCACACACAAACACACGCACAAACACAATCAAACACATGCATATTGTCAAGCATTTCATGAAAGCAGTAACCACTAAAAAAACAAAAAAACAAAACACACACCATGCAGGGAGGCTGGCACTGACATGCCCTGAACATTCAATTCGGATCAAAAGATGCAGATACATGTGGAAAATACCGATTTTGTGTTTGAACAATCAACCAATGCTTCGAACACACCCATAACACGTGCGTTTCAAGGCATCGATAAGAGTATTTATTTCATGAAGAGTGAAAATGGGATTTCTGCCCCTGAAATGTCAGCGTACAAATCAATCGTCTTAAAAGCTCATATGCCTGTCTGGACAGCCTGTCTATGAATACCGTGGAGCCCAAAACAAAAACAACGTGGCTGATAAAACAGTCTAATGTTACTCTGCTCCTTGTGAATAATTGATATCTGGGGACTACTGGGGAGGAGTCGGGGATGGGGGGGGTGTCAGAGTGAGGGAGCAGACCTCAGCCAGTACCTCCATCATGTTCCCTTCCTCGGAGTCCCCTGCCTCCTCCAGGAGGGCGGGCTCCACAGGGATTTGTTGCTCCAAGACCAACTGGACCCCATCATCGTCCTGGGGGCAGGGAGGCTGGACTTTCTGCTGCGGCTCATATTGTCGACGGCTGTTCTTGGTTGTCTCCTGGTTGGAGACGGTATGAGCTACGACTGGGCTGACCTTGATCACGATGGCGGCAGAGCGAGGTTTGGCAGGACGACCTCGCTGGACGGTCTCCCAGCCCTCAGCGTCCTTCTTACCTAGGAAACACACCAGAGGAATATAACGCCAACATGCAAGGACCCACGCTATAACTAAGTTATGTAGTTTTATTAGCTTTTGTTTGGGCTTTTGTTAACATGAACAGCTATGTCCCTCTTTGAGCTGCTAAAACACAATCATGGATTAAATAAACCATCATTAATTAAGATTATACAGTCCACTCCCCGCAAACAGTTTTAACTCAACCACCGCCAAAACAATTGTTGGTAAGAGAAGATTAAAGGAATATTTCACTTTCAAACATGTTTGGTGTCATTTCAACGTCTACTCAGGCTTTTGTGTGCACCCCAGACAGTTTTTAAGTTGCTTGATTCAGTATTTAGATATTTGATATTCATTTTAACAGACACACCCCCTTTCTATCCAAACCCAATGTAACTTCAAACTCCATTTTAACCATGAAAGATTCATCGAAAACACACGTCCTTGGTTACCTTTTTCATTTATTTTATTTTATTTTAGTTTAGTCATCCCCCGCCCCAAAATAATTGAAAAAGTAATTGAAAAAACAAGCTCCCCTAACGTTTTAGAAGCACAATATCAGTCATCAGAATCAAGGACCAATGGGTTTGCATAGAAAGGGGGAGTGTCTGATAAAATTAATATCAAATATCTAAATACTGAATCAAACAACTTAAAAACTGTCTGAGGTGCTCACAAAAGTAGAAAGTAGATTAAAATGTTTGTTAAAATGACCCCAAACATGTTTGAAAGTGAAATATCCATTTAAGACAAAATGTCAAAGACAAGTAGAATATGATCAATGATCATCAGCAATGTACAGGCAGATTGAACCTTTTTATGGTCAATTATGGAACATCAAGAAGGCAGATAGCCTGCTTCCTTGCATTGCCGGTTTTATACCTAAATAAAGTTTATCATTATGAATTAGAAACCTATTCAATTCTGTGACTCAAGAGAGCCTCATTTTCTTGCCTCACATCTTTTATTTTATTCAAAAAGCAAAATATGTAGATATAAGCCAACCTACTTGAACCCAAATTCTAACCTACTAAACCTACAAAGTTTTGTTCAATGTGCATTTTATGTATTGTTGAATGACAATAACATCTATCTATCTATCTATCGCATGACACAGTGAATATAGATTCACTTACCTAGAAAATACCACAAGCGAGCAAATGTTATGTACCATTAGTTTGCATTGAAATATAAACAGCTTCTCCTGACTAAACAGCAATACACCGTGCGGTAGAGTACATACAGTAGGTAACATTAGCATGGCAACGTACTTTCAAATTCTATTGATTTACAGTACAAGCTCTGTGAAAAGATATGTTGGATGACTGCCACCCTGACCTGAATTCACTAATGTGACCCCGGGTGCACCATGGGGAAAAAGGGTTACGTTCTATAGAAGGTCACTCTTAGAATAGTCAGGCTTTGTCACATCCAGGGACTAGGAGCTGTCCTTACCCGTTTTTTCTATGGGGCAATTGTTGCTGGTGACTGGAAGGGACTGGGAACTCTTGACTCGGTCAGCCCAGCTAGGGCCTGTGTGGGAGAGACGAGCCGCAGCCAGCGTAGATGGCGGACCACTGGAGGACACACACACACACACACACACACACACACACACACACACACACACACACACACACACACACACACACACACACACACACACACACACACACACACACACACACACACACACACACACACACACACACACACACACACACACACACACACACACACACACACACACACACACACACACACACACACACAGTAAGACCAAATAACTCCCAACCCATTTCAATGAAGGCTAAAGCAGAAGAAGGTATTTTCCATAAAAAAACCTTGTTAGCCAAGTGCTAACTACTTATCCGAAGACGAAGTAGCTCATTCTGCCTGTCCAAACATTTTACTTAGTCTGATGGTGGTGTCTTTCCAACCCCAGTTCTCTCCACTCTCATGGCGCACGGGACAGTATTGAGCAACAACAGGCCTCCATCATGAATGATCAATACCCATTTCCTGCCGCCTCCGATTACAGAGCGCTGCTCCTATTGAACCGATGCCTCAGCAGTCTTTAACAAACACTTTTATCTACACCTCCCGTAGTTTCTGTGGCCAAAGAGTGAGAGACTAAACAAATTACATTAAAACAAATGCTTCGCCAACAGCAATCAATCGCCCACCCATTAGCAGATAACGTTAGCCTATGTGGCCGGCACCTTCACAGAAGGCAGGCCTTTAGTGCATCATTTCAGACATCGATTTACTAATAACGCCACGTGTCATGATACAATAGTAACAAAATTAGTCTGTGCTTATCTTTTACCGTAAATTCATCCGTCTAATGGTGGGAGGGAGATAAAACCTGAGTATAGTGATGGCAGCAAGGCTCCGGTATGCAGGAGACTGTGACAGCTTACAGTATGTGACGGCTTACCCAAAGTTGAGGGTGCGGCGTGCGTTTGGAGAGGCAACGATTCTGTCAGCCGAGGGGCTGGGCATCACATGACGTCCCGGAGACATCTTACGTACTTCCCAGGCTAAAGAGGTGGGTCTGAAAAGAACACAACACAGTCAGACATTATCATAGCAAAACTAATTGTTATTCCTAGCGGCTAACTACACACTTGACTCACACTGATGGTGGGTAAAAGGCTGATTGGCCCACAACAAATTGATGTCGTAAACGATTGATGATGTAAAAGATTCAGGTTGTCGCACTGATTAACAACACTTTAATGTACAAATCAGCAGGCAGCAGGGGGATTTTTATTTCTTAGTCAATGTGTGGTCATTGTGTTAAAGACAAGCCAATAAACTGAGGATCTCTTTGAATTAAAGCCAAGTCTATTGATCTGTTCCGTTTGAGACTCAAAGCCGAGGCTCAGACACCAGCACTTCGAGTTTCACCTCAGGGAGCAATTGAAAATTGGACAAGAGAGTGGGAGAGAGAGAAAGTGAATGACACACACAATGAAGGTAAGAGAGAGAGAGGGGGGTGTGATGGAGAGAGAAAGAAGAAGCCCTAGATCACCTGTTCTGGGCATCTGTTTTTTCCAACTTTTCCTGGAGCTGGATCCAGTCTATGAGAGCTTTGAAGTCCCGTACATAGTTGTCCAGCATCATCAGTACCTCCTGTAGTAACAATTACAAACACATGAACTGTGAGAACCAGCAGTAAGCCTGTGCATCACATACAAGATGGAAAATGGCAGAACATTTTGTCCATTTCTTTTTTTTATTCTTCTTCACAAATGTAGTTATAATGCCAACTTTAATTATACAATGAATACATGAACAAGTAATATAAAATAAACACACTGAACTTTATTTAACCACTTAAGCCATATTCAAGAAATAGCCGATCTACAAGCTCACAATGTGTTCACAACGTTGTGAGCTTGTAGATCTGCTATTTGTACATTTAAAAAAAATGTTTTTAACGGCTGCATTATTGCCAATACTGAGTTCGTCAAAAAAGGTCAAATAATGGATAAGATATCAACTAGACCAGTGGTTCCCAACTAAGTTTGGGTCGCGGACCAAATTTTATGGGCCGTGAGTAAATATCCTTTCTTTCTCGTTTCCTTTTTTAAAATGTTATTATTTTAAAAGATTTTAAAAGATTTCCAAAACAAACAAAAAATCATAATTAAAAACAAACATTTTTTTTCAAAATCATTTTCCAAATAAAAAAAGAAATCTTACACATTCCATAAAACCATAATTTAAAAAATTACTTTTAAGAAATAGTAAAAATAGCCGATGTACAAACCAACAACACAGAGCGCCGCTTGTAGATCGCTTATTTTCACTAGTTTGGGTCCTGGGGAGCTCGAGCTAAAACGTTTGGGAACCACTGAGCGTGACCGATATATCGAACAGGCTCTTGTAACCAGCCACTTGTTTTCACCAAAAATGTTATCCGTTTCCATTGTGGTTGAGAAAATGGCCAATTTTCCAAATTGTTGTAATGTTTCAAATTCACCTTTGTTCCCAGATAAGAGTCTAGTTTCATCATACTGAAGACCTTATTTACAACTCTCATAAAAAGTTATTTAATGGGTATTCTTAGCATCTGTATATTTAACATAGCAATTTCTGTACTTGCTGTGTTTTTGTTGAAAAGAATATATTTTACATAAAATAGTTAAACTGCTTTTAACCCATTTAGGGCAGGAAGTGGAATCCCTATTTGTAACTATAGGTCATTACACACCGGCGATTATGCGAATATACGCAAAATTCGGACTCGTTCCGAATAATTAAAAGACGCTTTTTCGCTTTTCCGCTCCGTGGAAGCTTGCATTGACTTTATAAGGTTTAAAAAAAAACATATTATTCGCATGAAAAAATCGCACCCGGTGTGTAAGGAGCTTAAACCTTTCAAGACGGGAACCCCTTTTGGGGTTGTTGTTGCTATGTACAGTATATAGCAACATACATTTTTTCTTAATTTTTGAATAAATATACGTTTTTCAGTTAGGTCAGGATTTAGAAGGCGTTTTTAGAATCGGCCTCAGGTCTAAATGGGTTAAGATATCCAGTGATCTGTGTTTACTAAAGAGAGATTTACATAAGATGAAATAATAGATAAGAAGCGCTTTCTATTGGTAGCAACAACTGACATAAGGCAACAACTGACATATTGAATTCTTAAACAGTTCTCTAAGCTGGCTTTTAAATCAGTTAATCCAGTTTGTCAATTCTGTTGGACCCTGTATGTACAGTACGTAAGACATGAGACTACAGTATGTCTGCAACGCAAACAGCAGCATGGACTCTAAATTCATATTTATTCATACAGTATGCATGCCCTTTCATAGCCGCCATATTGTTTTAATCTTTCATATACATGTATGTGTATTTTGAGTGTTTTGTTGCTGTTAATTACAATGCACGAAAATTACTTGTAGATGATTGCCATACTGATTAGCCTATACAAGGCAAAATCCTGAGTATTAAAGTGGAAATGTTATAGCGTTTAAAAATATAAAGATTGTATTTGTCCTTCCAATATGTTGTAAACGTTTTAAGCAAAAGAAAAGAAAAAAACACTCAGATAATTCTCTCTGCATGTTCTGAGCCTTTTCCAGCTGCAATGATACATGATAAATGACCTGTGTTCTGGCTGCTGGGGGCACTGCTGAGTGAATTTTCAATGTAAGCACTTTTTTTTTTTGCACTTTCTTAGTTTCATCATTAAACATAAACAAACTGCTTCACAGTTACACCAATGCTGGTGTAACTAAAAAAGAAAAAGTCATGGAGGAAGTGCTTCCAGTTTTAACGCAGCGCAAGAAAACATGGCGGATGGAGAGAAAATTGATGTTGTTGCTTCCCGACAGTGACATCACTATTGGGGAGCAAAACGAACAGCCTGTTCGAGTGACTGAGTGTTCAAATTTCTCTCCACATTTTTTTTTATAGAAGGGACGTCACAGAAAAGACCAAAAACTACGTTTTTTTTTTATTTCATGACATAGGCCCCTTTATACAGCTCAAGAGTGTACAAATGGAACCAAATGCACTCTCGCGGTTCCATTTGTACACCCTTTGAGTTAAATTAATAGCCAGAATAAATGAGACCTAATAATGTGTGTGTGGGATTCTTTCTGACAGAGGGGACCATACCCAGCGGTTCCTGCTATGGTGGACTCAAATGTGTGCAGATATGTTCCCCAGAGCTCTTATGAAACAGACAGAGCTGATTGATGGGGAGTGTGGAGGGAGTGGTAATTGAGAGTAAAGCCTCACAGTGCTTTTAGTTAATAGACAAGTCAGGGCAGTGAAAGATGTGTCCAGCAGCAGGTCTTGCTGATTAGAGCTGGTTAACAGGCCAGGCCCACTGCCATGGCCTGCTGTTCATTTGGTAATGAAGGTTCAGAAGGAGGAGGGGTTGGTGGGGGGGGTCTTGTTCTCTGACAGATGGACAGACAGTGAGTGAAGGCACCATAAAGCTATGGCTCACACACAGCATGTTAACAGGCACACTTACCTAAATACAACCCTCTCATAACATTTCACGAAGAATGACGCTTCAAATGCCAGAGGCGTAAGACCGCAAAGTTAGATCGACAGTAAAAGCCGGCGGTTAACTGCATTTGTCTGTACTCGTTAAGTCCAAACAAGACACGATGAGCACATCCGTGTCTACCTTTAACTCACCCTGAATGACAACTTAAAAACTTCTGAGCCGACTCGCTCAGATCGCGAGAGACCTCAGATTATTCTCATCATTCATTTCACATTGTCCAGTCTAATCAGTCCTGTTTAAATAAATCTTTTCAATTCTCTGTGAAGAATAAAATGAGTCATCAACAACAACAAAAAGAATGGCAGCCGTTTTCCTTTGCTCCTGTGTGGGATATGTCATATAAATCAGGACTCGGGTGGAAGGAACAGTTGATAAGAACTAATTGGGGCTGGAGGCCTTGGGGTTAAAGAGTGGGCGTTATTAATATGCATGTATGAATCATTCCGCTGGGCTAGGGTTGAGCAAACCATCTCGGAAGCACATTATGCAGCTGAAACAACTGTGCGGTTCTCATTCAGAAGCAGAGGGATATAGGAGCGTGAATTTCTATATTACAGTATATTAGATCATTAGTCCAAGTCATGAAGCTTTGTCCCAGGAAGCAATGGTAAGATGCTTGTTTGAAAGCACACAGTGCAGATTAATGTTACTATGCTTGAGAGGGGGGGGGGGGGGGGGGGTTGGGGGCAATCAGACCAATGTGCTTCCTCTCCAGATAACACCATCATCTATCACATTCCATTAGGCCACGTTGGGTGGGATGGAGATTAGAGGCAGCACCCAGCTCCCTGGCCATTACACGTCACAGGGGTGAGAACAGAATACAGTGGCATGAGAACAACATTGGCCAGACCTCTGACATGGGTCAACTGGGGAGCGTGTCCGCCGCACCACAGGGGGCTACGCCACTGACCACATATCATCCACCATGGCCGTGCTCAGCATAATTCTGTATGGCAGAGGAATCAATACCACACCGCCAGAACATGGTCATGCCAACATCAGCCTCCGGGGCGATGTCAGAGAGCACTGACTAACTGCATCAATTAAAAAAGAAAGATCACCATTTCATACCTTACGTTTGATCAAACCAGTGATTGGACTGATGGGTAATTTCTTAGTTCAAATCCTGCGATAAGTTAACAAATTTGTTTCTACGTTTTTATTGTGCAAAATCTAATAATTTCTTCTCAACTTACTGGTGCTTTATCAGATGAAAAGAAAATGACAACACCTATATCAACCCCTCTGGAGATATTATAATAGAGCACAAAACCGAAGCAATCATTTTGTTCCACAGGGTATGCTGTCTGCATCATTTCAGTGATGGGAGTTAACTTTCAGAGCTGTCTCAAACAGGGCCATGTGATGTGATATGGTGTAAAGGAGTAAAAATAGATTGTACTTCCATCCAGCAAAAATACTACAGAACACATTCAAATCACACTGCTTACACTATGTCATCAATATTCAATCCCCTCAGCCAGGCCCGACAGAGGCCTGTGATAATTCTCTCACCAGTGCGCCTTAAGAGAGCCTCTCTGACATAAAGCAGAAATCACAAGGAATGTGAGCTCAGAGGGAGAAATACAAAGATATCAGCTCAATCTCCCCCTCTAGTGTTCAGCAAGTGTAGCACCGTTCAGCATCACCAATTACCTTGATTCGTTTTTTTCTCTGGTTCACTTTACGGCCTCATTGGCCCTAAAAGGTACATTTTATATTTGAAAAGGGTCTGATTCGATAGAGGAGACCAACCTTGCATTCTACAACACTCTGGTCAGATTCACAGGTGACATAAATCTCATCCACGGCCCTCCGTAGGTTGTCGAACAGGAAGGCCCAGTAGCGTGCCCGCAGGTCCACCTTGCGTGGCGGTCTGGCTTTAGTCGGGCTCTTCTCTGCCCCCTTGTCCAGCAGAGCACCAGCGGTGCTTTTACTTTCCACCCCTGCATTCTGTAGAGACAGGGGAGGAATCAAATCATGTGCTTAACGAAGACAAAACCTATTATCCCAGATCCATGCATCTGGGATAAAAGAGGAAGATAGGTTGGCCGAGTGCGTGGTGCCCTCTAGTGTAAAATACACTTGATGGCATGCCTATGTTCTCTATTTCGTGATCAGAGTAGCATCAATTATTAGATACACCGTTCAGTATTTGTATTGTGTGCAGTTTCTGCATGCATCAAGTATTTCATATTCTCAGAATTGCCAATTATATTTGTATTTGTATTATAAGTGTATTATATGATTATACTCATATTCAATACTGTAATGCACATACCTGTTTCTTATTCCTGTGTATTCCAGTGTTGATTCTCTGTGCCCTCGAATTGCTGCTGGAGATGTTTTTGGACTTTGCTATGATGTGAGAAGATGAGAAAACACAATAGAGCATGTAGGTGGTTGCAGTCACCAACAGAACAAACAACCGTGCCTGCAGCTTACAGTAAATGATGACAGCATCTGCAGCTGAAATGGCAGCACACACACAGCACGTACAGCTTAAGAAGCCTTAAATAAATAAACCAACCCAAACACTTCTACAAGCAACAATGATACTGTAGTGTAAAGATAGGTATGGCTGCAACTAATGATTGTTTTAACCCACTTAACCGCTATTTTAAATTTCCTTGTACGACGCAAAAATAGATGATCTACCAGCTACAACAGTACCGCATTACGACAAACACGTTGCAAGCTTGTAGATGGCTATTTTCGCAACGTTTTTTTTTAAGTATTTAAAAAGGAAATCAGACAAAACATTCACGTTTTGGTTAAGTTATAAATGTCACAGATTCACAGGTGCTACATGACTACCGGCGTCTATATGATTAATAAAATTTGATTAAATCTTTGTATGCGAGATGTGTCTGTTGTTTGTGTGTGAGAGAGAAATAGAGAGTCTACTCTAGAGAAATAGAAACAGAGGGAGAGAGATTAACCAAGTTGGCCTAAACAAAGCTTACTTTGGCAGAAAGCCTAAACAATGTGGACAAATAGCAGTCTGTTACTTTGCCAACTAGGGCTGCCTAACAAGCATATAAAGGATCTTTTTTTCCCTGGTTTCTTCCTAGGGCGACAGTCATGAAACCACAACTGACCATATTCACACACAACGGCCATTTTTCTCTTTTGTCATACTTGGGGAGTGGGAAACCTCACCCCGTCAGGATGCAAATATGGTCAATTACTTGTCCCATGAGTTGATAGCTGATTAAATACTTGCCTACAGATCAACTAGCCTAAATCACCAACATGGCTCCGTTGACTCTGCCATTGTGCAACAAATGCTTTGTAGGCATTATCAGAGGTGGGGAAAGGACTGTAATCTACAACCACCTTAAGGTTTTCTTACTCATTCCAGGTTTTTATCAGAAAAGCTGGGAGGTAAAACAAAGTATGTTACTTAGTTCCAGGTGTATTGTGCTACAATGCAGACAAGAGAGCAGTGCATGACCTAGTATGACCTTTCGTGCCCATAATATCCAGTCCCCATAGTGATCTAGATCAGAGGTCTTCAACAGGGGGTCCGCGACCCCTAGGGGGTCCGCGGAGGTACTGCAGGGGGTCCGCGAAATTGTTTGATTTAAAAAAAAATGTTTAAAAACGTTTTGTTAATTTTTTTTTCAAAAATATCAATATGTCTTTAAACATAACATGACATATTTGAATAGCTTAGTATTGAATGCACAATAACATGGTATGTTTATACATATTTTGTAGAGAAAGAAAAGGTCTTTTGCACACCTACTGGGACAACCTGTGGGTAGGAGCAGGCTCCAGGCAACCATTTGTTCATGTTTATACATATAAAACACCATTTTATACATAAATATACGATATATGTGGTGGCCTACCCCCTACCCTACGAGGTAGGGGGTCCCTGCTCCATCACCCCATCAGTTTGGGGGTCCCTGGTCTGAAAAGGTTGAAGACCCCTGATCTAGATAAGTGAAGCCTAATTAATTCTCCGCAGTATGACGGTGGCACTTGACTCGCTTGCCTAAAAGATCAGTTCTGCTATGATGCTAGGTTTGATGTTAACCTGGTATCCTAGTTATTTTAAAGTACAGGGTACACCGGTGCGCCCCTCTTTGTCCTTTGTTCAGGGCTGACTGTAGGAGCAGTGGTTTCAAAAACATAAAGGGAAACTGACTCGCTCTCTACATGAACTTTTAAGGAAGATTTAACAGAGACTAAGCAGAGGGATAGGAGCGTGAATTGCCATATATCCCTGTGTCATGTAGCACTGACGAGGGTCCTATGACCGAAACGTTTGCTACTTTTTTGAGCATGTTAAAATAAAAGAATGTAGAGAGCAAGTATTTTTCTGCCAGTTATCCCAGTTATTGTGAAACACTATCTTTGCACTCCATTTACACGACCATTTACCTTGGGTTCATGCCATTTTATTTACCCTGATCTCGTCGCTTTGGATAAAAGTGTCTGCTAAATGCCTAAACTGTAAACTGTAAATTGTAAATTGAGTCAGCCACCTGAAGTCAACATCATCTGTCACTGAAAAACAGCGGCCTGAACAGTAATGAAAGAAAAGACCGAGACCACAGTGTCTATTCTGGTAACTTCAATATGAACTCCTGACTGCATTGATGTGACACCTGCCATACTGTAAGCTTAGTCACTCATCTCACTGTCATAACGGGAACCCTGTGTGGCCAATGTGTGTGTGCAGGAGATAAACGTGGGAGGAGGGGACGCTGCTATGTGTCTGCATGAGTTAAAAAACAAACAAATAAATATAATTTTCAAAATCACCACCTACCTTCCTCCTCTTTGTTCTCCTTGTTCTCCAGAGGGACACTCCAGGCGATGAGGTTTCGAGCTGCACGGCCCTCCTCCGCAACGATCTTCCTCACCTTGTCATGGCTGTTTGAACGCTGGAAGGACGCCTGCAGGCACAACAAAGGATGTTGATTCATCCATCCCACCCACACGTCCAGCTGTCACAGACAACACACTTTTTGCTGCATTTTTGCTTTATCCCAAAACCCAAATCTCCTATTGTGTAATGCGCTTGTTCTTAAAGTGGGTCCAGGGGTCCAATTTGTTCCTGTTCGTGGACGACTCGGCACTCCTGGTCTCGGACAAGAACAAATTGCAGGTTGAAAAATCCCTCAGCTCTGAGCTCCACAATATCCGCACTTGGCTCTCTGACAAACTGTCATTACACCTGAGAAAAACGGAATCCATTCTTTTTGGGTCTAAAGTCAACCTCAGTGAGTCCGAAGACTTTGTGGTTGGTGACCATGTAATCACAAGTAAAGAAGAGGTTAGCTATTTCGGTTGTATTTTCGATAACAAAGAAATGGCAACAAAAGTGATAGTGAAAGTCAACCAAAGAACAAGTGGGGACTCAAACTCTAACACTCATGCGCTTGCACCTCATGGTTCACCAACATCTCAATGTCACTCAAATCAAAACTACAGACCTCTCAAAACAAACGAATGAGACTACTACTAGAACTCACCCCCAGGACTCACCTAATCCGAGCTCACTTTGCTAGTCTGGGTTGGCTCAACAGAGTACAGCATCTTTCAATGAGTCTGGTCCTTAAGATACTCATCAGTGCTCAGTTACCGGTCAAACTACTTCTCTAGAATGAGTGATGCGCAAAGGCATAACACCAGAGGGAGCTCACCTGACCCCGTTCCCCCAAAATTCATCTCCAACATGGGGGAAAATGTATCGAGGAATGCCTAAACGAAAGCCATTAAAGACATTGACTCAAAACTAACCTAAAAGAATGGATGATCTTAAAATACAATTGGGCTTAGCAGAACACCTTTGAACACCTTGCCCCCCCGACTCTACTTTTTTTTGCTGCTACTGAGATTTTACTGATATGTAATTGTATTGCATGTATTGTGGATGAGTACAAGTGGACCACAATGGAAACAAGCCCCTGGAGCTTTTTGTGTTATCTTTTTAGCATAACTTTTGACTCTTGGGGATTAACTGGCACATGAGTTAATGTGCTTTAAACATCCTGTAATTAATTAAAACATGCTGTTTAGGTTTGCAAAGAATTCCATAAGACTACACACAGTGTTTACCCAAAAAGCTGCATGGTATGGTATTATCATAGTATGAGTACCTGAATACCATAGTCACTTCATGTTATTTCTGTTCCCAGCAGAATAGCCTGTACAATTCAGCACAATTTACAATAAAATCAACCAATACTACTACATGTACAGTACTGTTAACAATCTTGTTAATAAAGTATCCAATCAATCAATCAATCAATCAATCAATCAAGGGCAGTTCCAGGGGGTCCTCAACTAAATGATTGATAGTCAGGAACCAAAAAGGTTGAGAATCACTGTTGTAATAGACAGCTGCGAGATAATTAGAGGGGGTGGGGGTGTGGCTCGGGGCACAGTAGCGACTCTGGCGAGGTGCCTTTAGTCCACAGAGCAGTCACAACGGTCCTACGCAGATGCTATTCTATGACTAAAGAAAAAGGCTGGAGGCAGAAGCTCTAGCCTGCTCCGTGCAAACCACCATGGTTGACCTACACATTGAGCATGCATCAATGACCTCTGCTCGTCTGCTGGCATTTCTGCTGAGGCAAATGCCACGAGCAGAGATGTCATGCAATGTCGTTCATCATATCCTTTACCTACAAGGCAGCATACTGTGTGGGTGCTTGATAACAAAAACACAGCGCCCGTATCGTGCCTAAAACCGCTATGAGACGCTTTCAGAAGCTTGTTCCTTGAAATATACTCCAAGTTATGTCACATATAAGTCAAAGTAATGGTTAAAAAATGATGCCTCAATTCTAGGCATGTCATTATCGGTGAAAAAAAAAATGCAAACAAAAAGATAATAAAATAAAATAACCATTCTACCAGCGCACAATGCTTCGCAGCACAATGTGAGCCTGTAGAACGGCTATTTTCAAAATAATAATTTAGTGGGCTGTTTTTTGTGGTTAGGTGGTTAAGTGGTTAAGTTCAGCTCAGGCGAATGCCAGCTGATGCCAGAACACTTCCTCATGAAGCCCCCCCCCTCCACCCCCACACACCCCCACCACCTCTCACAGATGCACGCTCGTAGTAACAGTGCAGCATGTTCCAAGCCCTCTGGCACATGAGTTAAAGCGCTTCAAACATCCTCTAATTAATACAAAAATGCTGTTTAGGTTTGCAAAGAATTGCATAAGACTACACACAGTGTTTACCCAAAAAGCTACATGGTATGCTTATGCTAGGTATGCTAGTATGTGTACCTGTATATCATAGTCACTTCATGTTATTTCTGTTCCCAGCAGAATAGCCTGTACAATTCAGCACCATCTCTACAATAAAATCAACCAATTCCCAAGAGGATTAATGAAAATGTGCGCAAATTCTTTAATCCTAAAGAAACCATCACATTTTCACTGTAATTATGATTATTATTCTTTTTCTGGCTCTTCCTGAACACACCTGTGGATTATACCAGGGACAATGACTTGGACTTTAGCCCCCCCTCGGACACACCTGTGGACTACACCAGGTACAAATGACTTTTTGTTGCACTCCCTCATGGAGCTACATGCGGATTATACTAGGGTCAGTCCACTCTAGGTGGACACGCACTGACCTTTTGCACCTTAATCCCTTGTATAACGCACTGACTTTTTTGGGTCTTTTTTTATTGTGCTCCTTTTTCCTCTAAGCACCTTAACGTCCATTGTCTATCATGCACAGTATAGTATAACATGCACAGTATACAATACATTGCTGCTATGCTCAGGCACCTTAGTTTAGTTTTTTTTTTGTTTTTTTTTATTATCTCAGGTAATTTGTAAATATGTAGATAACTTGTCTGGCCTTCTGTTGCTCTCTTGTTTTGATCTCCTTCCCACCTGCCCCCCACCCTCTTCTTCTCCCCCCCCCCCCCCCTCTTCTTTCTATGGAAACTAACGTTGCGATGGGAACGATGTACAAAAAAGAATTTCACCCACTTTTTTACCTTGTAAACCTGTGATGTGACAATAAAACTGATTCTGATTCTGATTCTGATTCTGATTATGTAATTATTTAACAAATTATGTATTCTAGCTGCAACAAAAACTATTTACCATGCCATTCATTCCATTAGTATGAGTGGCATTACCAAATGACTGACATATTGCATGGCTCATCCAACACAACGCAGTGGCATTTTAGACATAAGCTTGTGTAAAATCCTTTGTAACAAACTCTTAGTTGCACCTTATATACACTCACAAAAATGTGAACGTGCCTCATTAGTTTTTACACGTCCATAAACAGCATGCACTGAGTGCACTGGTCTGCTACTATTTAATGTCCCTGGGGGAAGCTATCTGACTGACCTACTTTTTGAGTGAAAGTATTACATGTAGTGTAGTCAAGCCAGGCTTATTTTACCATGCAGAACAAGACAGTAAAGGAATAGAGGAACATCAAACAAAGCATTGAAGTGGGCTAAAGCTAACTTGAGTGGGTCACCATCATAGCAACCCATCTCCCAGCAGCAGACTGTAGCCTAAATATTTACTCTGCGTTTCCTGGACATGGCAACCAGTAGATGATGGATGACTGTTGTGTGGACATACCAAGCCTATAGACCACTCATGCCTGATAGCTAACCATGTGCTGCAAGCCTTCAAGCAGACAAATCTTGAGCAAGACTCTCTTGATCAATCAGCTGTTGACAAGTGACAACCTGTCACCTGGTCAGTGTTGCGTTCCCTTGGAGCAGCAACTCTACTTTTTAACCACATTAACACTGGAATCCATATTTTGGGCACATTTTCACAATTGTCAAACAATTGAAAGAAATTCAAAAATGGATTTAATATATATTTTAAATAAAATTGCAAAAATAGCGATCTACAAGCTTACAATGTGGCACAATGCAACATGTTGTGATTGTAGATCCGCTAATTGCTGCATGACTAAGTGCGTATATAAGGCTTAAGTGGTTAAAATGGTGGGCAACTTGTTGTTCTCTGTCCCGCCATTGCCGACAATAATTTTTTTATGCACAAGAGAGCTGGCCAATTTCTGAGGACTGTGCTGAGTGAGGGGGCAGTCAGCAGGTGTAGGGTTTCCCTTCTAAAAGGCCTACAAACAGAGACACAGGCAGCAAGACAGCAAACTAGAACTAGCCCATTACGAGAGGCAGAGTGAAAAAAATAGATCAGAAAGTACGTACAGAATAGAAGTAGAGTCTGTAAGCAGGTTCTTCGTCCTTATCCAGCCCTGACATACTTTTGCAGACCCCTTCAGTCAACCCGTTTCCTCTTGCCGGCATTGCACAAAAGGTGACATCGTCATCTGACGGAAGGACCGAAATAGACTCCTGCTGTGAATCCCTGACACTGCTATAGCAACGTCCCCAGCTGTGTCAACCCCTACTCCAATGGCGATTGAGAGAGACAAGTGCTTCGAAGCCTGCCAGTCCACCCTCGGTCCTCTCTGTCCGTAGCACTGTCAGAATTACTCAGTAATCAGGCCAGGACCCTCAGCACCATGCTGAGTTAGCAGGCCTGTGCCACAGTGCTTGTAGCTGTCCGACTGTCTGTATGCCACTCCGTTCTGCTCTCCAGCAAAATACAGCTTCTAATGTTTACAGCTTCGCTCCTCTCTCTCTCCTAGCTCTGCATCACAGCCCCCTCACTCTCACTCTCCTTCTGCCACAGCATTGCGTAGTCATGTGCACTCAGCAGGCCTGCCCCTCAGCCCTGGTCCTCCTGCCAGTGTTGCCAGTGATGATGAGAGTGTAGCTGCGGGCTAAAGCAGTGTGCTAATACAAGGCTGGCTCGGCATTAGCCATACAGGCTGACACTCTGGGTCGGATTGGATTTGGCAGGCTGATGAGTCATAGAATTCTAGGGGACAAAACACAAACCTGGCTGCCTGTATTGCCTCAGAACTGTGCTGTTTGTTGAAACATGCTTTGTTTTGCTGTGATGACTCACAGCAAAAATAACTAACTGAGCATCCTCTGGCTAAACAAGGGTTGCATGAGGCCACAGGCTTTGGACGATGGGTTATCTACCTGGCTGATGAAGACTAAAAGCAGGTAATGACTAAACAAAATCTCACAAATATTTTTCGTTAATTAAATATTCAGGATAATAGATCACATTAATCATTAAGATTAATTTATAAGGAATGTATTAATTTCACACAGTTCTGATTTGTGTAAAAATAATAATAATAATCAAGATGTCCAGAATTGTCTATCATAATCAGAATTCAGAAAACTATTGTATTTCCACCAAATAGGTGTCTATAGGGTCATTGGGAGACCTGGTCTATTGACTGACTGACGCAACAGTTGGATTATTACATTAGCATCATTATTAAGACTCAAGAGACTTTGAATTTGAGAATTTGAAAAGAATGGACAAATGGTGGACATACTTAATGTCATACTACCTATTGAAAAATCCTTGGCAGAATTCATAATTTATATACTTTGTTGTATGACAGTGTCACGCAAAACGGCAAAGGTAGAAAAATTTGCCAATTTACAAGCTCTCAACACGTCGCAACCGCAATGCAACACGTTGTAAGCTTAGTTGTAGTTCTGCTCAGTGCTATTTTTGAACATTTTCACCTACATTACATGACATGCCCAAAATAGGGATGCTGAAAGTGGTTAAGGCTGTCTGTGGGTTACTGGGTTTGACAAATATTTAACCAATGTGAGTATTAACAAGAGCTTATGAATAAATAACCATAACCTAACCACACATCGGAACGGAGTTTGAAACGTAACAGATTTGGTAGAAGGATTAGCCCGAACAGGTTGCTCTGGAACACTTAAGCCCCCTTTCCATTGCAGCTTAAGCACCACACTACACAACACCACACTGCATCAAAATATCTACCGTTTCCATTACACAAAAGTACCCCCGCTCAAATCCACAGGTATGAGTAGCAGACTCCGGTCATTGACACTCATTTGTAATGTAAACATAGGTGGAGGTCATTGCTTTTTGTCTAACAATGTAATGTAGGTGAGTGGCCAACTGTCCTGTATACAAATGCAAATCACCTGTGCACGTGTGGGTGAACCATTTGGTTCAGTATGAACCAAATGGATCCTTATAACTGTGATTATAATACAATATAAATTATAATGTATTACAACTATGATAATTATAATACACTATAATGGATTATAACTGATTATAATACAATATAAATTATTATAATTTATTACAACTATGATAATTATAATACACTATAATAGATTATAACTGTGATTATAATACACTATAAATTATTATAATGTTTTACAACTATGTTAATTATAACACACTAGAATAGATTTTAACTGTGATTTTAATAATCTATAAAGTATTATAATGTTTTACAACTATATCCTGTTCTAAATAAAAAGTTGGTGAGTGATCAGTCATTATGAAGTGTTTGGCCATGCTTGGCCTAGCTCAGACCTACCCAGGACTGGGTACTTTTTAGGCACCAGTTTAGCACCAGTTTAGTACCACTTACACACCACTCTACCCACTTCATTGTAGTGGAAACCGAGGCACAAGTGGGCGGTGTGGTGTGGGGTAGGGTGAGGCCATGCATATGGAAAGCCGCCCTTTAGTTGGGACAGTTTAGAGGTGTTAAGACGGGGGAGGATCCGCAGCAGGAGTATGGTGACGTGTAGGCACTGGCAGCACATACAGTATGTGTGCTGGGGTTACCTGTGAGGAGTTTGGATGTGCAGGCGGAGAATGTGGATGACTGTGGTTAACTAGGAGATAAAACTAGGGAATTTGGGGTTTATGTGTTGGGAGTGCAATATTATTTTATTTTTGTGTCTGCATTTTGGTCATTTATTTTGTTTAAATAATAACCAGGATAATGCACACTGACTGTAGTTAAAGCTGCACTATGTAACTTTCCTCTTCTACCTCGTATTTGAACCCGATTTCCCTCGCAAGTGCTGACATTTTTACCTTTGAGCTAATAGAGCCTACCTGCTTGCTCAGGGGATACATTTAATCTTGACCATCAGGTCAAGATTAAATGTAACTTCGTGTGAGATCCTGTGTCTAGGTTAGACATGACCTTTGACACGATCAGGGAGAAGACAACATTCCACAGAATAACCATGAAACAAACAACAATGTGCAGACCTCATTAATTACTAATAAACCTAAAGCTCTATGACCACAACCGAAGTCCCACTTTTGTTGGCCGTGATTCTGATCTCAAGCTGCCACCCCACCCACCTCACCTGTGATGATTATTCCATGAGAACAGGCAGAGGAGAAAATAAGGGTCTCTGTCTCATAACAGACATATAACTTATATATCACTGACTTACTACGCACTAAACCAATGTGAGATCTCTCAGGTCCTCTGACAAAGGCCTTCTGGACATACCCGAGACCAGACTCAAAACAAAGGGTGACCAGGCCTTTGCAGTGGTTGCTCAAACACTGTGCAACGCCCTGCTGTAAAAAATGCTGAGTCAGTTCACGTTTTAAAGGTCAGTCCACACCAATGCAACTCCTTGCAACCATTATCCCCAAAGGCAGTTGCAAGGAATTGCATTGGTGTGGACTGGCCTTAAAACTCATAGACTCTACAGACCGTAAATAAAGACTATTTTTCAACGATTTCAAAACCTCGCAAACACTGGCCCTCATTTATCAACGTGGTGTAGACCAAATAATGGGCGTACGGCGAGATCACCGCAATTTTCGGCATTTATCAATCTATCGTGGCTTTGACTTCAGCGTATGGCCCGCTCAGATCTCAAGTCAGGTCTGAGGGTGCGTAGACTTTGGCTACACCCGCTTGTTCCATTGTAGACATGCGGAGCAGCATTGTCCGACCGTCTGACATTCATCTGGACACATGTATCCACTCCAAAATGTATATCTAACACACTAATAAATAATCCCTGTGAAAATATAACATTTTATAAACTCATTTAAACTAACTGCTTTAACAGTCATTCAGATAAGATTGCAAATCTGGCTGTACTTATTTTTGGTCGTATTCCGGTTCTCCATGTCGTAAAATCGGGGAGTTAAATGACGCTCGGTTTCAGACATGAGATTTATCAAAGCTCCGACCAAATGTACGCTAGGATTGGCTGTATAGGATCCTTTGATAAATCTCACTTGGACGTTGGCGTAAGGTCAAATATAGGCAAAAATATAAGCCGGTTTGTACATTCCATTGATAAATGAGGGCCAATACACTATGCCTAACCCTAACCTTACAGAAAATATGCCTAAAGCTAACATCAAAATCACGCCCACCTGGGTGAATCACCTGGGAAACAGAGGTGTGTTCAGTGTCACTGACGATTGTGCATGTGCCTACTGCCTACCAACCTCATCAATCAGGTCTTGTGTGTAATTGATGATGATTAAAGTAAACACTCCCTCTGAGCCATCCTCATCAATGATGGACTCAATAGTTTGTCTCTAAGCTTACTCTGGTTATTTAGACAATAGATGGCACATTTTGTGGTCATCAAGGTTGACACATGCCTGGTTGGTTCAGCAAACAATCGATCGTTTACTACTCCATCCAGAGTAAGGAAGGCATACCTGACATTAATTCTATTTGCTCCCCCCTATTGGCCCGACACACAGTAGTGAAATTACATTAGCTCCTGCTCAACTGGCTGTGACCACTTCCATTATGCAGGCACCTCATGTTCGTCCTCCACCTCG
The DNA here is from genome assembly GCF_963280865.1 of Gymnoscopelus braueri. Classification (NCBI taxonomy): domain Eukaryota; kingdom Metazoa; phylum Chordata; class Actinopteri; order Myctophiformes; family Myctophidae; genus Gymnoscopelus; species Gymnoscopelus braueri. The sequence goes on along the minus strand of NC_137610.1, from coordinate 16,405,573 downwards.
AACCTGAGCTTTGTGGGCCTGACGAACAACAAGTGTTTTCAAGTTGAGCACTCTGGGGCTTCACTGAATGTTACAACATTGACTCAACATTTAATGCCAGAACCACTTTCATCACATTCCAGTTGTATCGATTATTAAAGTTAGTGCAGTTAGAGGGGAGAGTGATAGGGCAACACTGACTGGTACTGTATGTTACTTTATGGAGATAAAATATGCAGATTCCGCCCCATTTCTGAACCAGTCTCTCTTTCTCTGGAGTCACTGGAAATCAACTGTATTCATGTACAAATTGTATAGGCTACATACAATACAATTTCTCCCACAATCCAATGAAAGAGCCTTTGCCTTGTAACAGGATTACCCATGCAGGGTAATGAATGGAGATCATTGACACACTAAACCATAGTTCAGTGCCAGTAATAGAAGTAGGCAAGTAGCACTGGCACAGAAATCTTTGATTTCCAGTGGCAAGTGTGTTCAGCACAACAGCCAACTCCAAAGAAACGAAGACCCAACCCTCGGTCTTCTTCAGGCTCAGCTTGGTTTATTTATGCACACACACACCACCAGGGGTTTGGATTGGAAGCATCCTGTTCATGCTACTGAGAACGAGGGTAGGCATGGTGGTAACAGGATAGGTGGGCAGTCTGAGCACCAAGGAAGAGTGGGCACCTCTATGTTAAATTGGCTATTTTTTTCCTAAATGTTAAAAAATTAAATGTTTTTAAGTAAAGTAAAGTATACATGATTAGAACATGCTTAAAGATTCGACAATTAAAGGTCTAATATTTTTACATTCATTTTGGGACATAAACAAGAAGTTGAAGGATAACATTAAGTCTGATCAATTGATAACGAAGTAGGCTACCGTGCATGTTCACATCATATATTCTTTACATTAAGATTATTTTTCAAAAATATATATATATTTTTTATATTTTGGACAAAATGGTAAATTTTACATGGAGGTGCCCAGATGTCCCTATAGTGCCCACCTATCCTGTGTCCGGCATGGCGCCGACTCCGCCCATTAATAGGTATCTGCTAAGGAACAGGGTGAGACATCTCACTCTACACTACTACTCCGAGTAGAACTCAGAGAATATGGGTTAAGCGAATTACTTACAGTTTAGACAAATCATCACTGACGCTTCTAAGGTTTAATCAAGATAGAGTGTGGGTTACTTTTATATTTGTAATCGTCCCTCCCATTTCATAATCATAAACCGACCCGACAGGGACAACGAGAAATCAGTGGTCGATTCGATTGGACCACCCATAATGAGCTATCTGTGTTACATATTTGTAACCACTAGAGTTATTATGACCCGGGGGCTTACCTTCAAGGCGGTAATGGGGGTATTATTCCTGCTCTTGCCTCCTCCATGCGAGGATCCAGAGCTGTTGCTCCCAGACCTCTCCCTCCCGTCTCCTCCACCTTGGCTAACGTTCATTCTCGGGCCGAGGCGGTGAGGAGGACCCCCCGCACCACCACCACCACCACCACCACCACGCCACCGTCCGTCGTGACGACTATCTTTGGACATCGACTCTCAAATGAGCTCAGCGCTTCGTGGGGTGGGGAACAGAAAATTATTCTATTTACACAAAGGATGAAGTTGTCTTGTTTCCATAAACATCACATAAATGACAGCAAGCAAGGACAACCTAACAACAAGCAGGAAGTGTGCTAGGAGACGAGTTTGACAGACAGCGCGGCCGTCCAATCATTTCGGTCTTCGATGGAAACACATAAAATGTGGACCAATTACATTCGGTGCTTGACGGGGCTTAAGCTTCTAGGGCGGGACTCTGCCTGTCTACCATGGCAACGATGTGTGTTGGGCCATTTCGAATACCAAAACGCTCGCCCCAAAACACAGTCGCCCCGGGGCAAATCCGGCGAACTCGGAACCCCACCCGATCGTGGTCATGTAACTTGGCGACGCCCCGCTGGGCGCGAGCAGTCCGCCGAAGAAATGGGGGCAAGCGTGTTTTGGGGCGAGTCTTCCGGCCCGGTTACCGTCATTTCCCCATTCCCCCTGCGTTGCACTGACTACTTTTCACGGTAAAGGAATCTCCACTTTCTACACAATTGCCTTTTTGTTTTAAATACTTTTCATACTGGTTTACTTTATAGGCGTATTTTCTTTGTACTGTTCTTACTTGAGAATATGATGTCTGCCTTTTTGCCTTAAAGTGCCTTCTTCTTCTCCAGACACAGCCATAAAGACTTGTCACTAGTAACGTTGCACACAATCACAACAACAACAACAACAACAACAACGCTGGCATTTCTTGCCTAAAAAACTGTATATACAAGCTAACTAGCTAACACGTTAGACAGTGTGGCTCGCCTAAAACAACAATTGTTGTTTTAGGCGAGCCACACCGTATGATGTAGTTGTATAAATGTCACTTTAGGCTTTGCTACTCAGACCTGTCATTGTGTTTTCTGTTATTTGTGACCACTACTTGCGTTGCACCATGCAATGATGGTAAAATTATTCAAAATAAAGCAGAGCAAATGTGCTTTAAAAGGCCAGTTCACACCAATGCAACTCCTTGCAACAACATGATGAAACTACTTGCAACCATTATCCCCAATGGCAGTTGCAAGGAGTTGCATTGATGTGGACTGGCCTTAAAACTGTTTTATTGCAATGAGTTGCTACTAGTTGCATTGGTGCGGCCTGGCCTTAAAACACAATAATCACCCACACAGACATATAGCCTTTAAGTACAAACAAACAGTTCCTTGTGTGTCTCTCCTCAGATGGTGTTTTCTACGGTGGTGACCACAGCGTTGCTAGCAATGCAGTTTGCCTTCGGAGAAAGCACTCACAAACATGTTCATGAAGATCATTACATGGGTCAACAGCACGACCCCGAACATGACATGAATGTCCTGCTAGGAGGAACTGATGGCGCAGAGGAAATAAAGAAACTCGGCCCAGCCGAACAGAGGACAAAAATGTTGGAAATTGTAAGGAAGATTGATAAAAACTCAGACAAACTGTTAAGTGCAGGTGAGTGCATGTTTTTTTTTCTGCTATCCTGACCTGAACACCTGTGATTGTGTAAATCCCTGCTCAAGTACACACACACATTCACAGACTAGCAGTGTTACTACAAAAGAAGAAAAGGAAAGATTGAAATCTTATCATGTTGCCGTCTTCTTCCTCTCAGAACACACACACACACAGACACACACACACACACACACACACACATGAACAAAAGGCAAGAACATTTGAGATGCCTCATTAAAACCGCTTTCAACCTGGCTGGTGCCATATAGTTTGGGCATTCATTAGGGTAATGCAACAAAAAAGTGGATCTATTATTTTCACTGCACAACACCATCCTATACGTCAAAGCATTCAACAGGCCTTAAGTTGTTCAAATATTATCATACAGGGTTATGTCCGTTGGCCAATGGCCATAGCTTGGGTAGAGTGGTCGTCTGCCTGGTAATCATAAGGTTTGCCGCCCGGTACGCTCAGTATATGTGTTGAAGTGTCCGTGAGCAAACGTATCCCCTAACCGAGTGCTTCGTTCATCATAACCATCTGAACATCCTTTTTATGTTCAATCTGCACTGTGCTTTATCCACAGAGGAGATCACGGTGTGGATTCAGCATGTCTACAGAAGATACGCGTTGGATGATGCAGAGGAACGCTTCTCAGAGTTCGACACGGATCAAGATGGTTTGGTGTCTTGGGAAGAATACAACGCCATCGCTCACGGGCAGCTCTTCAATTTAGATGACAACGCTGTTTCAGAAGACCCTGAGCAAGAGTCCCTCAGATATGTATGCATGTTTTTTTGTTGTACCTACACCGTAAATCAGGAATGTTATTCTGAGCGTGTAGAAATGTAAACATTTGCAACCAACAATTGTAGTTATTTTATTTATTTTGATTTCACATCGTAAACATTTGTTTTGTTTATGGCTTAAAACAAAAAAAACACTATACACAAACTTTATGTACATTTGGTACCAAAATCTCTTTATAATTATGATGTATTATTATTATTATTATTACTACTACTACTACATCTGTGTACACTCTAAATTATAAATGGATAAATGAACACTGAGAACTTTACTGAGTCAAATCTGGAGTGTTCGTTTAGCTCTGAAAGTGTAATTTGTATTCCTTTTTCTACACTTTCAGAGTTAACACTGGATTTGAGTGTGTATTAAAAAAATATCTTATTGCTGTGACAATGTATCCCCCATTAGCTCCATCTGAAGGAGAGGAGGCGCTTCGATGTTGCTAATGTGGACGGAATGCCAGGCCTCAACCTAACAGAGTTTCTTGCCTTCACACACCCGTCTGAAGTGGATCACATGGCTGTAAGAGCTGTTTCCTCACACAAACTTATCTCTGTGAACTGCTCATGGAAATTCTTACTACGCTGTGAAACTCTGAGTGTTAACTTAACTCGGAGAGTGTACAATTGCACTCTCATGCACGATTTTGTCTGAATTACAAATGTATAAACTAACACTGGAGATTTTGCTGTTTAGAATATTGCAGCTTTTATTTATTACTTAAAGGGGAATTTTGGACCATGGTTTTCTTACCTTTTCTATGATGTTATATCTTAGGATGAATGGTACAGTAGAAACATTTTAATAACTCCATCCCAGGTCCGCCACAGCTTAAAACGTGCGTCAATAGGCCTTGCGTTAGATAGCGTATTTTGAAAGCTTTTTTTTTTTTTGAGATCTGACGTTCATAGTGACAGAACACTATGCAAAAAAAAAGTCTTGCAAGACGAGATTGAAATCTCGAGATTTCAATCTCGTCTTGCGAGATTTCCGCTTTTTTTTACGCGATCTAGCGCAAGGCCTATTGGCGCACGTTTTAAGCTGTGGCGGACCTGGGATGGAGTTTTTCTACTGTACCATTCATCCTAAGATATCATAACATCATAGAAAAGGTAAGAAAACCGTGGTCCAAAATTTCCCTTTTAAGACGAGAATAACCGCGTAATATTCGACTGTCCCACGGTATGAATGTGTGTATTGAATTAAAATAACATTCGGATCTTTATTATTTCCTTATAGGATTTTGCCATTGAAGATGTGTTGAGTGAATATGACACTGATAAAGATGGATTCATCAGTCTAAGTGAATTTATTGGAGATGTTCGGAGTGATGGTAAGATCAGAGGGATTATCAGAAAATGTACTGATTCACAGAATGATCTGTATGTTGGACGTAAAGGTGTGTTCACATCGGACGCAAAGTACATTTTTGACTTGTGTCATTTACACAAGTTTAAATGCGGTGTGAAAACAACTTAAGTGTGATTATGTAATTCATTACTAAAACATTGTTGATGTGATGTGGGCTGGGCAATATGGGCAATTTTTATATTGTGTTAATATACATTTTTCGTTATTTTTTTGAAAAATAGCTAAAATAGCACTTTACAAGCTCTCAACATATAATGTCGCAATTTCTGAAAGTATAAAATCATGTCGCAATTTCTGAAAGTATAAAATAAGGCTTAAGTGGTTAAAACCAGGAAGAGACAACACTTTTGCCATATCACAACGTTGTGATATGAAAAATTCCAGACCATATCTAGTCTCATATCACAATATCGATATAATTTTGATATATTGCTCATGCAGTGTTTTGATTTTTGATTTTTCAGAGGGAAATTCCCCATCCCAGTGGGAGATTGAAGAAACGGTGCGCTTTAAAGACCTCTATGATCAAGATGAGGATGGCAAACTGAATCGAGAAGAGCAGCTCCGTTGGGTCGCCCCTAATAGCTACGGCTCAGCAAGAGAAGAGGTAAGCAGCAGTTCCACCAAAATGAATCAATATTACTTCTATTATCTATTTTTAGGAAATCACCGTCCATTCTGGGTAATCATTACATCCTTGTGGCAATAATCGCACATGCATTAGCATAATTTATTCGTCAAACTTGATTAATCATGCAGTACCATGGCCGGCCACTTGGAAATCAGCACCTCAAAAATCCCCCCCAGTCCTGAAGGCTTGCCATGATCATAGTACTTGGAGGCCGGTCTATGACGTCATATCGATGACATCATTGATCTTCATAGACAGATGCAAAGATTTCCATATATGGGCATCAGATGGGGCACAGACAGTGAGATACAGAAAATGTTTGATTTTCTGTTCTGGACAACTGCTGGACCAACCAAATTTTCCTTGGCACAACACACGATACAAACGCCAAGTTTTAAGTCGATCGGTTGGACGGTGCTTGTGTTGTGCTTGAGAAAGTCAGACACACACATACCTGATTCTGTGCATTTATTAGACCCTCCAGAAAAACGTGGGCAAAAATCCTTGATTATGCGGGCTAAAACTCTTGATTATGCGGGCTAAAATCCTTGATTTAGCGATGAAATATGCAGTTTTTTTTAGCAATTTTATGCTGTGAAATTGCGGGAAGTTGTGAATTATGCGTCAATATGCGAAATATTGAAATATGCGAAATATGTGAAAAGTTGCGAAATATGCGGAATTATGCGATGCGGAGCGCATATTATGCGATGCGATGCTGCCTTTTTGAAAAAACTTTACCCCCGCATAATTATTTTGCTGATTATGCTGTAAATTATGCATCGCATTGTTCTGGAGGGTCTAATTTATAGATCGATATTTGCCATGACGTAGCATTATTTTGAGTCTTCTTTCCTAATATTGTTCACATGTATTCAACAGGCTCTTCACCTCATTAAGGAAATGGATCAGGACGGTGATGGGAAAATCTCTGAGGCCGAAGTCTTGAAAAATCAAGAAACGTTCATGAACAGTGAAGTGACAGACTATGGTAGACAGTTGCACATATTACATGACGAATTGTAGTTAGCCTTTTCTCATTGATTTGTGTCCATGAAGATTTAAAAGAGAACTTCACCGATATTTAACATGAATCCTATAGTTCTAGTGTGATGATGTGAGTCGTGAATGACATATCCCAGTGTGTTCTTTGTTTCATCTTACATATAACTCATTGAATCACATCATAGGTGATCATAGCATCATAGCTATTTCCATATTTCCTCTTGACACAGAACACATTGGAAAGTGTTATGTCAGATTTTCACATGTCCTCACAATGGGACCCATTAAAAGAGGTTTCACCCGGGTGGAGGTGGTTCTGCAGGATGTTGCAGTGCATGCTTCTGAACAACAAGTCAGGCACGCTGAAAGGAGTGGGCTTGAGCCCCATGAGGCACGCCCGAAAAAACTGTTTAGATTGAAGTGTATGCAGTTTAATGTGTCGATGTACTCTGAAATTAAAGCATAGAACAAATAAATGATTGTTTTTATATATATAATTCTTCCTTCTTTTTTTATCTGTCCATAAGACCTTCTAGTCTTCAGTAGTTCACTGGCGGTGCTTCATGGCCCAGGCAAACCTCTTTTTTATTATTTTGCAATTTTAGCAATAGCTGTCTTACTGCCACTCGAGCTGTCAAACACATGCAGCTAGAAGTCTTCTCTTCACAATTTAAACAGACTTGCTTACTTTGACCAATGTTAGACTTGCTTACTTTGAACAGTGTTAGCTGAACTTTAAACTGTTGTCCTGTGATCCACCTATGCTGTTAATGAGCCACACCTATCACACAAGCTGTTGACTCTCAGAAATTGGCGTTCTGATTCTATTGTGGCTTCCTGTTAGTTTCCTACAGTGTTCAAGTGCCTTTAAAAAAAATTAAACCCACTGACACCTTGGTTTTCTTTGCAATTTCTCTAAAGGAAAGGCCAACTATTAAGGGTTGGAATGGTCTGTCTGTCTTCCTTTTTCCTCACTATTATGATAGCAATATAATACTTCCTGCAGTGCAATACTGTCCAATAATGCTACAGAGGGTATAATAACACATTCTGTTCCAACACCGCTTTTATGCAGACAGGGTTTGTACTGTAAGTAATAAGCAAAAGTTGTGACGTGTAATAATAGTAATTGTTTTCATCAAAACAAAATGCAGTTCGCTGGGCTCATTTAAAAGAGCCTTTCAGGAGGCCAAAGGAGGAGGTAGTACCATTTTCCCGTTAGACAGCAGACCCTCCCCCCCCTGTTCTTGTACATATTTTTTTTGTTGTACATACAGTAGTGTTATTTTTTTTGCTGTTTATTTTATAATGATATTTGAACTGTGGTGCCACTATATATGCCTATGAATTGAATACCAAGGCCCTCATTGGAAACAAGTCCGCAAGGACTTTTATGAACGGACCTGTTAGACAAAGTATTTTAAATGTAACTGTGCTGTTTTACATTTTTTGCCTAATAAAATATTCAATCAATCAAAAAACCAATCAATCATCTTTCAAGGCTTAATTTACTTCCATTGCTGTACTACAGCTGTAAATTGTGCTATTATGACAAAATACAGTATTGATTAATCTCATTAGCTGTCATATTTTGTCATTTCTTGTGAAAAGATCAGTACAACAAAAATGCTGTACAGTTTGATGGCAGGGGATCATTAGTTTGTTTATATTTGTATTGCAAATTTGGCCTACTCGATTGATGCCTAAGGAATTTCATAGTCTGGTTTAAGCTCATTTAATTTTATGGATGATTTAAAATGTCATCCATATAATGTGTTGTTTGATAGTGGAATATGTTTGAAGATGGCTGATGCAATTATAGATATCTACTGTATTCGCTGTCTATTGATATAGTTGGCGCTAGCTGATATGAATGTTATCTTACGGTGTAGATGGTGGTCTGGCTGTGACGACATGATACCGTTCTTCCTCATTTAAGTTCTTAGTCAAACGAGTGAGCCAACTGCATTAATGCTGGCTTCCTGAATGAACACTAGTTTGTTTCACTTGTATGAACTGCCAGCCGGCCAAACGTGTTTCATAGAGTGAATTATCATCAAGTGGACTCTCAAGGAGGGACTGTTATTTTACCTACTCCTAAGATGGCATTACCGTTCAAAGATGCCTTTTGGGTAAGTTATTGTAGAGGTAGTAGTTCATAAATAATTACTGTGGTCACATTGAGAGCTGGCACTGCTGACATGTTTGTCATTAAAACTATTTGCATTAAGTTGAGTGTTAATCTAAGTGTTTTGTAATAAACTTTGAAATGGGAACTTCTGTATATGCTCCCAGTTCAATGCAGTACGTAGTAGGCAGCTGTTGCATACCTATTAGTTGACTGGTTTTCATTTTCTTTAAATAAATTGTTGAATATGGTTAGACAGGAAGAATTGTGTAACTATGATTAAACAAATGTCCTGTTGATAATTATTTTGGAAAAAAATTTTTTGGTACGATTGTCTCCTCTTATATCTATAGAGGTCAGGATAAGATAAACATGCATTTCTTTGTGCAGCTATCATTTTATTGTAAACAATGGCAAGAACCTTTTTGGGGTAGTGGTAGACCTAGAGATGTGGTACACCTCTATAATATTCTGCTTCCTGTGCATGAGCCATTACAACTATGTTGGTCTTTGATCTTTGGGCTGTGTTGCCTTGGCAGAACACTAATCTTTATTACTTTATTAGTGTTCTGACGAAGCTGCCTTGTGGCAGCACTCACAGCTTCTGGGTTGATTTGCATAACCTTTGCAAATGAAGTCGGAGTATGTACATTTTAGCTTATCTTTAATAATGTGTCTCTAGTAGTAGTACTTAATATCTTTGATAGATTTTAGTTGAGTCAATGTTTGGTCTACTTCAACAGCGTACAGTATCCAAAAATAAGTGTGTTCATTATCCCAGTGTGTGTGCTGACACAAATGTTGCAGCAATCTACAGTATTTTAATACATGAGATTGTACTGGGTTTTCCAAAGTGGGTGAAGAGCTTGTTTTGTAATTCTGTGTTATTTGAAGTTGTGTAAGGGATTTTCATCCAGATGCAATGTACAAGGTTCCTAACAAATTGACCCTCACTGTCATTACATAAAGTAGTGGTGTGAAAGAAAAACCTGTGGCCTAAAAAAACCATTCAAACCATTAACTAAATACAGGGCTAGGCCTACTTGATCATTCATATGGTAAGTTTAAATGGTTGTGGGTTGCTTTATGGTTTTATATCAATGCAAGTAAAGTTTGACATTGAATTCATATGCAAGATATGGTGTTTTCTAATGGGGAATATGACCAGGTGTGCATTTTATAGTATTTTGTGCTTCTAGGGAGTGGACTTCATCAGCAATGATGGGTACGAGACCCTAGTTCAGAGACTTTCAGATGGCCGACGGACGTGCAAAGACATAGAGGATCTCTTAAAAATGAGGTGGGTGCCTGAGTTAATGGCAACATTTGAATATATTTATAAATATGTTGGGGGGTTTATTTGGTTTACTTGCATATGGTTTGCTTCATGTGCTGTAGGGCATCAGCACAGGAGAGATACGGAAAGGAACTGGTCACAATAGCGCGCAAGGCTGGCTGTATTTATGAAATCAGGTGTGTTTTTATTCTTCTTATGACCATATGTCACCTGCTGAACATAACATTATGATGAGCTGGTGCAGTCATCTGTCTAGATATCTGAATATGTCTGATGACCACCTACATGAGGCTCAACTGACACACTTTCCATTATGCAGAATATAGTGTTATATTGCAGTTTAGTTAAAAAAATTATAAAAAACGTATTCTGGTCATCCTGTTTTTGCAGCACTCTGAGAACATCTATAGATGAATTGAAATCACGTGAGTATCTATGATAGTACAGGCCTTTTTATTTTAAAAAGGCTACACGAGTCCAACATCCTATTGATATGATGGTTGTTTGTATTGTTTTTCTCAGTTCTCCATAATTTACATACTTGTCACATAAGCAAATGGTGGTGTGTGCTTTGTTGTGTAGAAATTGAGAACATAGGAAACCTGCACATCCAGCTCTCTGGGACACTCAAGGAGGAAGTGAAGAGAATGGAACAGTTTAGAGAGAGGCAGAAAGAGCAGAGAAAAAAGGTGAGAATGCAGAAGGAAGTGGTGTGATGTGATTCAGCTCTTTATAATATGTGTTTGCAGTTTTAAAGGAGAATGGGGACATATTTTCTTTTCAGTGTTCATTAACCATAAGCTGTCAATAATTGATCACTGAATTCAAGAAGTGGTAGGCCGTTGTTTGTGTGTGTACATACAGTACAGTATAATGTACTTTAACATGAACTTTTTACCTGCTCTCTAAGTTTGAAGTTATGATGGAGAAAGTCCAGAAGACAAAGATCTCCCTGTATAAGAAAACAATGGAGGTGAGTATCTAAATGTCACAGCATCTGCTGCATTATTAGATCGTAGTTGTCTTTTGTAGACCACAGGCACAAGATGATGACACAATGGACAGCAAGACCCCATGGCTTTTTGTGTTATACTTTTAGTATAACCTTTGACTGTACTACCTGTACTGTTAATAAGCATGTTGATAAAGTATTCAATCATTCAAAAAACACGCTTTTCGCAGATAACATAATTTCAATTTCAGTGAGAGATGCAATTATTTGTTGTGGCAGTGGTGAGCTGTGTCTTATGCATAGGCATGACAGGTCACAAATTTGTCACACCATGACAATATTGCATATTCCTGTAAAATAATCATCACACATGCCACGCCAAAATTCTGTTACACGCCCCGCTTATGAAGTTCTCTTTTTGTTATAGCATGAAGTAATTCCGGCATCATAATGCAGAAACTTGCACAATGCTCCGGTAAGGCCATTAGGCTACTAGTAAGAGGAACATGACTTCACAAGCTTTAGTAATGTGAAACCATGACAAGTGAGATCAGATAGGGTTGAAAGTGACTTGCGGAAATTACAGGTTAAATTAAGCAACACGTTTAACACGTCTAGCAACCCAGGAAGTAATATTCCATTTTTGGCACTTGCATGCTGCATTTGTCTGTTATGTTAGTTTGTTTTGCTCCTTCAGCTTGTTGTAAATGTTTATAACCACACCTGATGGGTGTGCCCGGTGGCTTGGCAAGTTGGTGCATGCGCACAGTAGACTGAGACAGAAGGATACATACTGTCTCTCCTCTCTCTGCCTGACTCTCTGCACTGCCCTATCTGAAATAAAGCATGCAATGCACCCCCTCCCCCCGTGCGTTCTCTTTCTATAGCAGTGCTATAGGAGTGCTTCACATGGTGTATGTTTAATTCCCCTCCCAGTCTAAAAGATCCTATGAGCAGCGTTGCAAAGAGGCTGATGAGGCCGAACAGGCTGCTGAAAAGATGAGCGGTGCGGCCACAGCCACCCCCAAACAGACTGAGAAGGTAAATCCTAACATTCATTATACCTGAGAGCCTGCCTGGCTGCCTTTACAATGAGATTGCTCCATGTATTGGCAAAGTTCATACTCCATCCTCAAAGAGGAACATATTTGATTTACAGTACCATATGTGAACTGGTTCAGAATGTAATTGTAATGACAAAAGAGACAAAGTGCTGCAATAAATTTGATATCATTTAACATATTTGCATTTAACCACATTCAACCTGGCGTTTTTATTTTAGGGCATGTCATTATAGACGAAGATCTGCAGATCTACAAGCTCACAGCACATTGTAATGCAAGGCGTTGTGAGCTTTTAGATCGGATATTTTCGTTATCTATTTGTTGTACAACGATGTGTATAGGGCTTAAAGGTTTAATGACATTCACTTTTACACCACATTCAAAGTCTTTGTCCTGGTCCTTCAAAAGTGTACAAAAAGTTTTAAGTGAAAATTCCATTCCAGTGATCCATGGCAGGTGTTTTTCTCTCACATTTCTAAAGCCTTTTCAACTGCAATGAAAAAAGAAATCTTTGCCTGCGGGTGTCGCTGGTGAGGGATTTTGCCTGTCAATCATCGCCTCTGCTCCGCCCCCCCCAAAGGAAAGGATAGGGGAGGGGAGGGGCAAGGAGGAGAGTGGGCGGGATTATTCGACTGTGACCTCACTGTCGAAGGGCCAAGCTCAGATTACTTTTCAGCCTAATTATTCAGAAAACCCCAGACCACAGAAAATCCACTGAATGTTCTAAGTTCAGGTTTTTTGGGTGTAATTGAGGTCATAAAACCCCAAATAAAACATTGAAAATAAAAAAAGTGAAAATGAATGTCATGATACCTTTAAGTGGTTAAGCTAGCCAGCTCACATGGAGAGATAATGTGTTATTACTGCATTAATCACATTTATTTCCTTCACAGCTTCACAACAAATCTAAACAGTGCCGTGAGGCAGCAGGGGAGGCTGGTAAGAATAAGTAATGCAAAATACATTCAATAGGGCCGGGACCCCTAAGAGGTCCTCAGAATTACTACAGGGGGGCCGCCAAATCTTTGTGTGATAGGAACCTTCTTTATATTAACCACTTGAACCCTAGCATCCCTATTCTGGAGGGAACATTCACAGAAAATAGCATATCTACAAGCTCACGATGTGTTGCGCTGCGATGTGTTGTTGTGAGCTTGTAGATTGACTATTTTCTGCAAAGAATTTGGTGTAAAGGGGTAAAGGAACAGATCAAGTACATAGCCAAAGTTCTAGTTTACTAAGTATTGAGGGTTTAAGTGGTTAAATGTGTGAAAATACACATTAACAGTAGATGTGTAAACAAACAAACAAACAAACATTAATTTACACAACACTGATGATAGTTGTCAAACAAGTGTTTGAACGTGTTTTATTACGCTTTTATGTGTATATCCTGGGTTTAAGCTATATTGTGTTTACTCGTATTTCTTTTACCAAAATAAAATCTAAATCAAAGAAATAAAGGCCCTTCTGCTTGTTGTAAATGTTTAAAACCACACCTGATGGGGTGCCTGGTGGCTTGGCCAGTTGGTGCATGCGCTTTGTGGGCCTGAGACAAGAAGACATACTGTCTCTCCTCTCTGTGAAATCGCTGGAAAAGTTTAATCGGCAACACAATTTTATGCAATAGTGGGGGTCCTGCCTCATCTCTCTCTCAGCTAAGGGGTCCTTGATCTGCAAATTTTGAGGACCCCTGTTATAATAAGTAATGTGTGTTACTATTAAAGCTACATTCTGGGACATACAGTACCTGTATGTTAATTTAGGTAGTATAATATTTGTTTTGGTTCAAACAAAACGATTTTGTTAAAACATCTGAGCCTTTATTTGACTGTTACAGTGGATAGTAGTAGGAAATAGGGAGCACATGGACCTTCTAGCCCATGTACGATGGGCTGGAAGGTCCACATGGACCTTCTACAATGTACAATGTTTTGTTGCATCGTACATTGTGATGGCATCAATTAGGGAACAACTTTGCTGTTCTTACATAAGTCAAGGAGATACAAATAAACATGTTCTAGTTCCCCATGCCCAAAGGAAGAGGATTAACCAAAATATTCTTTGGCATGGTGGACATGATCACTTCCTTTTTTATATATAATTCCTGAAATAGGCTGTGAAACAGTTAGAATATCAGCTCACATAGATACTGTTTGCCCAATGATAGATGGTAAGGCATATAATGAAAATGATTTGAAAATGCGTGTGAGTAGGGCTGCAACTATCGATTATTTTCTTAGACATTATTCTATCGATTGCAAATCGATGCAAAAAAATGTGATTTGCTTGTTGCTTGCTATTTTTGCTACTTTAAAAATGTTTTGAATGAAAAAAAGCTGTTTCCGTAAGATTGATTACTTTTAAGTAAATTGCTGATAATGTTTTATAATTGATTAAGTCGAGCAAACGAGTTACAACTGTAAAATGCTTTTATGAACCTTAGAACGATTAGTTCTAAGTAATCTGAACAGTATTTTAATTTTTTTTTTACATAGAGAAACAATACGTGTCAAATATCGAGCAGCTCGACAACATTCGTCAAGAATGGGAATCCACGCACAAAAGCACATGTGAGGTAGAGTTGAACATGACATTTTTTATTTCAATTATTTCCCTAACTCATTCCCTGCCTAGAACGACTAAAACGACTTTTGTCCTTTAAGCCCCCTCTGCCAAGAACGACTAAAACGACTTTTAATTTTTTCTTATTTATTTTTTTATTTTTTAACCCAAAGACCAAGGAGATATGATTTGTTGAAGATCTAGACTCCCATCCACTTCCTTGTTAACTTAAAACTTAAACATTTTGTATCTCGGCTCCTGAGTACTTTTTTTTTTTAATTAAAAATCTCTGGCAGTGGGCAAACGCAAAAAAATAAAGTTCTGGCAGTGAATATTAAAGCGGCACTATATAACTTTTTTTAAATTAATCAAATTTAATTTTGTCCAATCTGTATGTATGGTAGAGTATGTCATACAATATAACTTATACAATTGGGGTGGTTGTATTTTGTCTCCCAGCTCTTCTATTGAGACATTTAGATCATGTCAAAGGTCATGTCCCCATAGCAAGCAGGCAGGCATGATTAACTCAAAGGTAAAAATGTCAGCACTTGCGCAGGAAACCAGGTTCAAATCCGGGGTAGAAGAGGAAAGTTACATAGTGCAGCTTTAAACTAACCACATATTTAAAATGTTCCTCTTTCTGTACCATAATACTTACACATACTCACAATATACATTGTCATTATACTGAAATACTAGGTCGTGTTTAAACAGCCATACATTGAAACCACTCTGCTGCACTTAATCTTAAATAATATATCCCACTGTGTTGAAATAATGATACAATTTTGTTTTTGTAGGCATTTCAGCAGCAAGAAGAGGACCGCATCAACATTCTTAGGAATGCCCTATGGGTGCACTGTAACCATTTCTCTATGCAGTGTGTCACAGATGATGAGGTGGGCTTCCAGTTGTCTTTTAATAGTACAGTATGTTACACACCCCAACCCCATATCCAATGTGTAAAAGATGGGGTTTTTTTTCAGTGTTTCGAGGAAGTGAGGCGAATGCTGGAAAAGTGTGACATCATTGCAGACAACAACTTCTTTGTTGAGATCAAAAGCACAGGTTCAGCTCCACCAGGTAGGCAGAGCGGCGCCCTGCGGCCTTCCTTGTTTGGGATTTGAATATGGTTTCTGGTTGGACATACAGTATTAACATTATCTCTCATCCACTGCTAAAGTGTGTTTGGTTGCTTTGGTAAAAAAAAAATGCTGTTTCAAACTGCCAACAGGCTGTTTGTGTTGAGCTTCAGCCCTGAAGACTTTGTTTTAAAAAACAATTGTTCCTCTTATTTTAAGATAATTTTTAATAATTTAATAATTTTTGTGGAAAAGTGAGGAAAAAAAGATTCACATAAATAACACAGTTCTGATGGTCCTTCCTTAGCTCCAATTGTGTTCCAAGATTACTATAAGAGGGAAGCCACAGATGGCAGTAATGGCAGTGCCAGATTTGCAGGAGGAGTCATGAAAAGGTTACATCTTCTTTTTTTGTGGCATATTTAAAAAGAAAATGTATTTCTGGTGTTATTATGTGTAATGTGTCTCTCACCTCACAATTGACCTGTTTTATTATTTAATATGAATATCTACTTTTCATGATTGCTAGGTTTACAAATCTTCTGCAAGGGAACACTTTGAGTGGCACCAAAACAGAGCCACCGCCAAAACCTAATGGTATGGTACCAAATTGCAGCAATCATGTCTCTGTATGATGAAGAATCATGCTATAAACATATACAGTACAATTTACCCCTCATATTATTATTATTTTTGTCTGTCTTATTTTCGCCACCAGATGGCACACAAGTCCAACTAATGATTTTGTCGGTTGCTGCCAGAAGGCAGCTATGTTTCACATTAAGCAGCTGTTCAGTCATTAGTGTCAATGCTGTAAACTGCCAGTGGCTTGGCATTATAAGAGAATCAATTCTGATTAGATGTCTGTCTTTCTGTGACATTGTTCAGCCGATACATCAGATGGAGTATATGCCTCAATCCCCGGATTTTCAGCAGCCTGTTCACCGAGCCAGAAGGAGTACACAGCTATGTATGACTACCTTGCCCAGGTAGATATTCTACTTTTGATTCTACTTTTGCACATACAAAAAAAGGACTCTGACTTTTAAAAAAAATGGCCTGTACTAAAATGATTATTGATTTTCATGTCTTGGCTTTTTATTTAATTTGATGTATATGCCTAGTTTATAGCAACCATTCAGGACAATTACTGTACATCAATATTATCTAATCTAATTAAAGTACAAAATATCAGTAAATATTGTTATTATCTTGGCTCATTGTTTTTCTTTCTTTATTAGGGTGATGATGAACTTTCTGTATCTGCTGGGGACATTGTGGTGGTCATTGAGCAGAGTGTGGATGGATGGTGGACGGTAGAACGGAACGGCCTGTCTGGACTGGTGCCAGGCTCTTACCTCGCCCAAGAATGATCTTATCTGAGTTATTTTTAACTGCTACACAAGCGCACCCGTCCAAATTGCCTTTTGGTTTGTAGATATTACACCCTGCTGCATAAAGTAGGTAGCTGATATATTGCAATTTTACCTTAGCGGCTAGGTATACTCTTAGTTGCTTGTTTTAGAAGAGAATGTACTTAGGACTTCTGGTGATTAGTTCTCGCCTAGCTATGT
The DNA here is from genome assembly GCF_963280865.1 of Gymnoscopelus braueri. NCBI lineage: Eukaryota > Metazoa > Chordata > Actinopteri > Myctophiformes > Myctophidae > Gymnoscopelus > Gymnoscopelus braueri. The sequence goes on along the minus strand of NC_137610.1, from coordinate 16,388,059 downwards.
TGAATGCACTTATTGTAAGTCAAAGTGTCTGCTAAATGACTCATGTAATGTAATGAGTTGAGAAGAAATTAAAGGGCAGTGGATTATTTATTGCTAGGGTTGAAAATGTAATGTATTTATTATTTTATTTTTCAAGTTTAAAATGTTGTCACTGATGTGTGGAGCTTTGGTCATACCAAATAGAGGTGGCGAATTAATACTACTACTACAAGTGTCATAATGTATTCATTTGTTCCGTGTATTCTAGTATTGAATATCACCTTGTGTATTGCAGTTCTAAATGCAAGGAGATGCTGTTGATCTCAGTTGTTGGTCTATGCATTTCATTTACTCTGAGTAAAATAACAGATTTATAATTTTTCAGTGGTTATATTCTGACTCTCAAAAGTATACATTTCATTCTCAAAGAAAAATCCTTGAATATCTTTAATAAATGTTTTTCTTTGTTGTTTGAGCCACTGGTAGATAACTCAACTGATATTTTGAGTGAGCATGTGATGAAACTCTGCTACGGTATATTGTATTCCCATTAATTTTCATTTCTATTCTCTTATCCACTCTATCTACATTGCCTTGTGCGATAGCAATTCATAGTAATTTCCAAGTTCAATACCATGCACAGGAGAACCTGAACACTCTTAACGTGTGCACAGCACGCGCGTTGAAATACTACTATATACAACAGAGGATTAGGATCAAGACATTGCGTGAATCCCTCAAACCCCACCCTCATGGGAAAGAGCTGAACTTTAACCCTTCTTTACAGGGAAAAGGCCCACTTGTTCCAATAACAAAGGTCCACAACTAACAGACATTTGCTTTGTGTATAGAGCAGTGATTTTCAAAGTGGGGTTCGGGGACCCCCAGGTGTCTTTGAGGGGGTTCAAGGGGGTCCCCAGCTAAATGAGGAACATTTTAACCACTTTAACCATATTTTATACTTCGACTATTCAAAAATAACCGATCTACAAGCACAAATCTCTTTATGGGCTTCCTGGCATATTTTCAGATGTGGGTCCACGGCCAAATTCACATCAATTTGGGGGTCCTTAACATGAAGAATTTTGAGAATCACTGGTGTAGCGAAAACTACAACTTGAATGTTCATCAAAGTAAGCTCCATTGTGTATTCCAGCACTTAAATGAAGTAAAGCATAAGTACACATATGTGAGTAGCATGTTTTATTTTTTTTTCTTTCAAATTTCCCTACAGTTCATTTACATTCTTGAGTCTATGGCTACATATTGTCAAACCTCTAAAACTACATTCGGTAGGCTGCTGAAACTAAAACATACAAAACATCTACAGTATTTTAGATTGCATGTCAAATTGTAGATGTACTGAGTAGAATCGTGTGCCCACATTTTTGCCTGAAAGATCTGATGAGTAAATTAATGTTATTTCAAAGTACCTTTGACCTTGCTGTTTACAGTAACAGAACATGTACTGCTTGTGAAGAGTAGCAGTAGTTCAGATGGTGGTACAGGGGAGACTACACATGGGGAAAGTCTTTCACTCAAGTACTACACATTATATATTTAAATATTTATAAAATACTCCAAAACCATACACATAGTGCAAACTGACATATGAGGAAAGTACCCATTCCACATATTCTATACAGTATAAGGTCCAGCGACCACATTCTTCAACTTACCTCAAACAAAGGGTAAAACTTAGGAAGTCACAGCAGCAGATTACATGAAAAATCTCATTCCCATTGACCATTCAAAGAATTTGGCCAATAGCTTTTGGAAAAACAAAAGATAAAAGGAGAAAAAAAGGGAAGATGTTAGTGTATGTAAAATAGTTTGTTTTCATGTTCTCAGTCAAAACCAGTTTAAGTCACTCTTAGTGCACGTCTGTGAACGTGTTCTAGTTAGAAGGAAACTTTATGCGTAGGTTCCCCCAGTGATGAGTAGTTCGTAAGCGGGGTCTCGGCTCCTCCTGCAGAGTACCACACATGCACACAGCATCCCCAGCATCTGAGAGACAGGAAATATCAAGTTGGCATTAGGCTGCAGCTGAAGATGAAACAAATGTACACTTCTGCATAGCATTTTTCTCAAAAAGCCATGTGGATTGGAATTTTGGTATTGTTCCATTTGACTATTGTACACAGATCTATAATGCCCCCTGCTAAACAACCTATACTTGCATGGACTGATTCAGTATTGTCATGGCAAAGCAGCACTAGGGCTTTATAAACCCATTTTCATAGTATTTTAAGCCACTTCGCAATATTCCTGCACACAGATGAGTGTCTAACCCAGCTTCTACCACTTTACCTCTAAATGGGCTAAGAGCTGAGAAAGGAGAAAAAAAACCTCCAATTTCAGCAACTACCAGCTGACAGGGAAGTCTCTGGGTCAAAAGCCTCTAGAATTACAGCCAATACTGCAAATGAGCCAACTCCCATTACACCTCATGAAACAACCCTAAACCTGAATAATTAATTATATTACAAAAATAGACCAAGCAGTAATAATATGTTTAAGAAATTCCTGTGACTACTGTTTGCAAAAGCTAAATATTAAACTCAAGAGTTAAATTAAGGTGCCTTTCGCATTTAAAGTTGACTTAAAAAGTCCAGAGCAAGAACCAAATTGTTGCATTGTTGCATTTATCATTATTTCTGGTTCGAGTTCACACAGTCCTGTGTTAAGCAAACCAAACTTTGCTAACAAATGACATCTATTGGACAGAACATTTCTAGGGGAAATCACTTCACTGCCATAGACAACAATGGAGCAACAGCTGTGTATTGTGATAGCTTTCATTATTGTATTTATGGTACAGGGATTGGAGAGAAAAGGTTTAACTAATGATAGCTATACTCCATGAAAAAGGGAATTAAAGAAACAAAGAAAAAAAGACTATGAGGCGCTCAGATCAGGATTATATTAGATAAGAATGAATAGATGAATAAGAATGAAACTTGCTATGTCTATGAAGGAGTGTTCAAAGGAGTTGAATATGTTATTTAATACAGCAGTTTTTATTAGAAGCCTAGTAGTTATTATAACTATTCTTTAGTTATTTTCCCTGGCTTTAGTTTGCGCGACAAATGTATTTATTGAAGGTGTTCATTTAAATGCTTGCCGGAGGGTGAAGGGTAGCTTGTGTCCGTCTGTCCTTACGCCCCTTCAGAGCATAGGAAGCCCGAAGCCATTGCGGACTCCCCATTGGCTTAAAGGACAACCAATGAGGAGAAAGTCACGAAAAAAATCACTACTAGCGCAGCTACTGAATATAGACCAGCTTGCTTCACAAGCTGGTAAAAAAAGAAAAGAAAAAGGCTGAGGGACAAAGCCTCTTCTCAGACCTTCTGCAGCTGGCTCCCTGTTTTGTATTCAAATGAAAGGATTTTAAGGGGTTACCAGTATGAATGAGTGAGATATAAGCATATGACACGCTTTGACCTCAGCCTTAAAATTCCATTCATGAAACATGACAATCCTAATGACATGAATAGACTGCATTTATAGGAAATTTCTTGGGTAACAGCTTGGTTATGACCAGTGGCGTAACGCAGAATCGCGGGGCCTCCCCGCGGGAGTTTCACGTGAGGCCCACGTGCGCGCGCGTGCATGTACGGGTCTAATTTGGTCTAATTCGGGTCTAATTCGGTTCTATTTGACCAATATAAATCAACTTTTTTCTTTTTTTTTGCTGTAAAAATATTTGTATCAGCGCAGGCGGGGCCCCCCCTGCTGGTGGCCCCCCCGCACCGCATCGCTTGCTACCCCTCCCTTACGCCACTGGTTATGACCTAATTAGCATTCAAATATCCTTGTTTGAAAGTGACAAATTGCAAATATATACAGCAATCAGTCTCACGATAGGCCATGATCTCACCAAGCATTTTTCGAAATTAGAAAACATAGCTGAGTGGGAACTGGGTAGAGGAATCAGGTTTGTCGGTTCGAACCTCAGCTTTCCAAGTATGTGTGAAAGTGTCCCTGAGACACTTATCCCATAACTGCTCCCTGGGTGCCGTATTAATGGCATCAACTGCTCGTAATAATTAGGATTGGTAAATGCAGAGGACAAATTACACCTGTGTGCTTATGTACTGTGGCAATGATACCCCAACAACTAATTTTGGTGGTACAAATAAATACATTGGAACGGCCAATCAGAAAATGTTGATGTAATAAGGCTAGTCTGTCCTCTGAACTAAGAGACAGATGGTTTATGTACTCTATGACTCAAAGGGCTTAGATGCGCAATGATTCATCTGAATTGATTCATCTGTGTTCAAATAAAAGGCAAGACCAAAGGCCCGGCAAATCTAAATCCCTTTTAGCTCAAAGGGCATGGTGGGGGAATTAGACAGTTCATATCCACAAGTCCTAAGTCACTGCCAGATCATGCCAACCGTTTTCCAATTGGAAATTCCAATTACCTTTTTGTTCACTCTTTACACATGATATGAAACTAGCCAATCGTATAATTACCTGAATTGCAGCAAATGTTAGTGCAGCCCAGATGACATACATCATGATCTCTTTTAGTTTCTTCACAACCAGAACTTCACATCCCTAAAGATGAACAATGTACATTTGAATCAAGAATCAATCAATAACAAAGATACACATGTAAGCAGTAACATAACCTGTCAGGGCAGCATTACATGTTTTTTTCGATACAAAGGGAGATAAAAATTGTCCGCAGATAAACCCCTTAGAGAAACATTTTGATCATTAAAGATCTTCTTCAGGAAGATCCTCAATTCAGGAAGATCCCGAAGATCTTTAACACATTGACTGCCAGAATTATTTCAATTTTTTGCAGTTTATTGCCAGAGATTTTTCATTGAAAAAAAAAAAGTACTCAGGAGCCGAGATACAGAATTTAAAGTTAAAGGCATACTAGGTAACGTTTTCAACAAAACTAAAGTTAAATTGTATATCTTTTGTGAGTGGCAAAAGTTTCACAACACCCACTCCATGAATTTCACCCCCGGAAGCCTTTTATTTATATATTTTCTATTGAACGTGGACTGGGGGGACTTTCCCGGGGAAATGACGTCATCTGGCCGGAAAACGGAGGTGGAAATGCACTGGTTTCCTGTTTGGCCAGGAACTATCGCGCTAATAACAATAAGGAACCTCACGCTGATTTTAAGAGAATGTAGGATTGGAAGATCGAAAAAGAACAGAAAAAGAAAGCACAGCTCATGGTAACTAATGCTCCACTGGCTAAGAGAAACGATCCGTAGATAGTATAAAACAATTAAAAGATCGCTTTTTGAAACGCTTCCGGCTTCCGGTGAAAACGAATGGAATTCTGGGTAATCGAGGACTAAGGAAATTGTATGCAGTGACTGTAGTGACCAGCAGAGGTTGCTAAAAATCGTTAGTTGTGAATTTGCATTGTACAACTTTAACAAGGAAGTGGATAGGAGTCTAGATCTTCGAAAAATCATATCTCCTTGGTCTTTGGGTCAAATAAATAAATACAATTAAAAAAAATCTAAAAACGAGTTAACTCGTTCTTGGGCAATCAAGTGATGGATTCTAAAAACTAGTAAAAACGAGTTAACTCGATCTAGGCAATCAATGTGTTAATGATTGATACGTCGTTTCTCCAATGAACGAATCGAATGAGGAGCTTTATTCCAGCGTGCGGAGTCCGCAGATCTCATGTTAATCTTTATTTGTCCTGCACCTGGACATTTCATTTGGCTGTGGATGCACTGTCTCTTAGGTTTTGCATTAGATGTTTTACCTCTGCGTAGAGGTCTTCGGGATGAGCAAGGGATCCAGTGCAGCCATCTGTATTACTTTTGCAGCAGCTAATGGGGACGCTGTTGTTTTTAGTTTCATTAAACCAGCGTGTGTACATCCAATCCGAGTAATTGTGGATTCCGCAGCACTGAAGCTGTGGGAGTGAAACCGTGAAAAGATAGTTTTTAGTTATCTTGGCAGTCATTTTGTTCCAACGGTACAATTCTACCAGACATGTTAACAGGGACAATATCATTTTATGGCTTAGGTCTTCCCTCCACAACGCTGGGATCTCACCTGTCTCTGCACATAGTCGATGGCGCGGCTCGGGGCATCACTGTTGGTGCCATTGTACTCGTCATACACATTCCGGATGGAACCGTTAACCTCATCTTCAACCTGCCAACAATCCGGGCGAGTGCTTTTTACAAAGCTGAAACTGTACAGTCAATAGCCCCATGTCCTTATTTACTACAAATAAATACTATCAGATAAAACAGATTGCATTCTTTTACAACTGATAGAATGTTCCAAAACACTGTTTGCTACTTGCAATGCATCTGAAAGGTGTTGCATTCAGACTGATTACAAGAGGTAACGAGGTCAAACAGAACTAATTAATTCACTTGAATACTGATACTGATATGTTTTTGACTTGACTCACCTTTGCTCTGTAAATATATCCAAGAACCACCACAGCCACTTCCGTCATGAACACCAGCAGAAGGATGATCACAAACTGTGGATGATATTATTTTTAGACTAGAGTATATATATAGATAAGTTGCACTCAAATTAACACATTGAGTGCCAGAGGTTTTAAAAACAAATATGTAGTGTCCTGGCTGTTTTTAACAATTTTTGAACCTTTTTCAAGTAGTCACAAAATATTTCAGTGATCACCGTCCTCACGGTGATCCCCTCATTACACACACAGGGGTCTCGTACAATCGGGGGATTTTTTTTTTTTAAACATTCGGTAATCCATTCCAGTTGCAAATAGTCAAAAATACATAGTAAAAGAAAAAGTACACAGGAGCCGAGATACAGGCTTTTGAAGTCATAAGTTAACCAGGAAGTGGATTGGAGTCTAAATCTTCGAAAAATGATATCTCCTGGTGCTGTGAAGGGGAAAAAAATTAAAAAAAAAAAAGAAAATCCAAAAACGGTTATAACCGTTTTTGGCACTCCTCGTTTGGATTATGAAAAACGGCTATAACCGTTTTTGGCACTGGAAGGAAATGGGATTTCTTTGTAAAACTAATGTCAAAGGTGAGATGCAGGGGCTGCATTTTCTTTTCAGCTATTTGAGGTTATTTTAGTTGCTGGCTGCCGTTGTGTGATGACATGTCAGGAGTTGTCCATCGGAAGCCATTATTTACATAGAATGACCAATTACAATTGTGATTAGAAATTCAAAGATTGTGGCATGATTTATACAAAATTTGTATTACTAATCCTCATTTTAAAAAGCTGAAAATGTCTCATTATGTAATAGCAATAGCAACACAAAAAACATTTGCAACACTGAATATTCACTGACCGCTGCAAGTCCACATTGGCTCTCTCGTACTGTAGCACAGCATCCAATGAGTCCAATGATGAACAAGAGGGCTCCGACAGCGATGATGGTCACAGCAGGAATGAAGGTATAAATATCCTCAAAGAAGTGGTCATAGTCATCATATGTGATGAACACATAGGCTCCAACGTAGCATAAAATACCAGCTGCTGCCTGTGGGTTGAGAAGGCAGTACACACACTATTTATCAGTAGTGGAAAAAGTACTCGCATTTTTTACTTCGGTAAAAGAATCAATACTGCAATGTAGAAATACTGTGTTACAAGTAAAGTCTGGAATTCAAAATTTACTTGAGTAAAAGTACAAAAGTATTGGTATCAAAATGTACTTAAAGTACCAAAAGTAGAAAGTACTCATCATGCAGAATGTCCCATTTTCACAAGTTTTAAAATGTATAAAAATCTTTAGAAAATAGCTCTTAATGTGCAACGCATTGTGAGCTTGTAGATCGGCATTTTCAAATGGTATATAGGGCTGAAGTGGGTAATGTATGTTTTGTAATAATAATTAAAATCTACAAAGTAACTTAAGTTTTCAAATAATTGTAGTGGAGTAAAAGTACAATATTTGTCTCTGAGATGTAGTGGAGTAGAAGTAAAAGTATTGAAAATTGTAAATAGGCCTACTGTAGAAAGTAAAAATACCTCAAATTGTACTTAAGTACAGTACTTGAGTACATGTACTTAGTTACTTACCACCACTGCTATGTATTCCCATTTGCCAAAACTTAATAGGACTTTTGCAATTAAAATGCAAAGAAGCTAAGAAGAGCTAAAAACAGTTGAAGATTCAAAAGGATTCAAGATTGTTGCTTGCCACTCATACAAGTAAAAAGTGGCATCATGCACTGACTGTGCCAACAATAACAATGGCAGAGAAATCTTTTTTGCATGCATGTTTTTGTTTCTGTGCAAACGGAAATATCGATTCATATAGGCTACAACTTAAGTTATTATATATAATGGATTCTGTCTGTCTCTTATATGTCATCATGATTTGTGTGCGTGGGGATCTCATTTTAAACAAGCTTAGTGCTTTATGAGCCTTCCAGTTTGTTTAGTAGACCTTGTATTGTGAATCTGTACTTCCATGTACTGTTTTTCTCATGTCTTACTAAATAAAGTACATCATCAATCAATCAATCAGATTATCAACATCGAACAAACGTTGTGTATATTAAAGGAGGAGTTCACCCAAAAAATGACTTATTTTCTATTAATTGCACACCCACCCTATGAAGCCTTGAATCCATGGATTCTTTTTTGTTTTTGTGGCATTCCTAAGCTAATAATTTGATTCCCGTCTCCTACCGGCTAATGTATCCGGTAGGAGACACAAAGTAGATTATTTGTGTCTCCTACCGGAAATATACACGGTCATCAAATTATTGTCTTAGGAATGCCACAAAAACAAAAATAAATCCATGAAATCAAGGCTTCATGGGGTGTGTAATTGATAGAAAATAAGTCATTTTTGGGGTGAACTCCTCCTTTAATAAAATAAAATAACTAAAATTAACACATCCCTCAAAATTTGCAGAATATGCGCTAGAACAGAAACAGATCGTGTAACTGATGATAAATTAAGTCGCAGGACTTTCACTCATCGACTGATGTAATGCCACATTGCAATGCATAGTATAGATATATATTTGTGAAATGTTATAACACACCGACAAATCTTGAATGTAACGCTAGCCATGCATTGTTTCACATCTTAACCCGTTAGTCTCTGAATTGAAATACTATCACTCGTTTATTGTGATTCAACTAATCCCCTTTCCAGACTAAACAAAGGTCAGCTGTCACAATAGCCATTGATACACGACAGTCGTCTGTCACGACCGTCATGGATGAACTTCACCCTGGTGTTTGCACTCTCTCCCTTTTTGGCCATATCTACATAAACGTTCAGATTTCAAATGTCCACGGATGTTACAATTATGTACGGGCCCTCGGAAGTACCCGCATCTTCCGTATTGCTAAAGAAAAAGCATTTTAATCCGATCGGTGGCCATTTTGTCATAGAGTTATAATGTATCAGAGTGCAATACACCTCCCAACCGATAGGGTCGCGTAGTTGAAAGCATATGGGGAAAATACGGAGAAAATGGCCACCAATCGGATTAAACTACTTTTTATTGAACAACACGGAAGATACGGGTACTTCTGAGGGCCCGTAAATAATCGTTATATCCATGGCCATGGGGTAAGCACTTTATATTTGGAATCTGAATGTTCATGTAGATGTATGGGCCAAAAAGGGAGAAAGTGTAAACACCAGGTTGAAGTTCATCCATGACTGTCATGATATGACAGTCATGTATCAGGGCTACATTGACATTAGCTTGTGGCTAGCTATTTCTGTGACGCACGTCCAAGAGTCAAAGGTAAACGGTCAAACTTACCCAAAATATCAGATTTAGAAAGACCAACACCGTCTTTGACGACGTTATGCCGCACTGCCCCATGTCTGAGAAGGAATTCAGTGTTATAATAAAAGTTAAAACGGTTTCTATGCAGACATATGGTCCTGGCCCGCTGACATCCCGATACCCCGTCCGACTGAATGTTTTCCCTTGGAGCCAGTGTTGCCATATTTTGTGAGAGAAACAAGTAACCCCCGGGCTAGGAAAACAAGCCCAAAAGAAGCAATTTTAAACATATGCATATTTTTGAAAATATTAGCTCTACAAGCTCACAGCGAGCTTGTAGAGCTGCTATTTTCATCTTGGGAAAAAATTGTCTTTAAAAAAAAAAAAAAAAAAAAATACATTTTAACACAAACCTGGTATGGGGTCCCTGGCACAAAATATTTTCAGATGGGGTCCGTCCGTGTGGACAAATCATGGGACAAATACATATTATGACATGAAAATGTTGACGAGCCACTGGTTCAAACAAAATTAGGTAACAAGCCCAAATGAGCAACTAACTACACTATAGAAACAAGCCCAAATAACCGCAACCCCGCAACTAACAAGCAACTTTACAGAAATAAAAGATCCAAGTCGCTTATAATAAGCGGACGTGGCAACGCTAAATGTTTCCTTGGGAGCCGCAGCAGCGCCACCACAACCATAATCAAGTGGGGTTGCAGGTTGTTGGTCCGGTCTGGTTCTAGAAAGGATACGGAAACGACTTGTAAATGTATGTGTGCGTGCAAATTACCGGATACGAAAGGCGGGGCTCTAGACCGGATCACACTGGTTAAATGAGAATGAAAACCAGGTTACTGCGGTGAAAAGTTACTGCGGTGCGGAAAAATCCAAAACGGTCAGGATCCGGACCGCATAAAGAGAAGCGTAATAATAGTCGTAGTCGGCCGGGTATTGCGCTATAAATTCGCAAGAGCAAGTTGTTCAGATTTTTCATTGTGTCATTATTGTTAATAACTTTTTTTCTTAACTATGTGGCCATTCATAAAGAAATAATATTATTATATTATTTATATTTGTCATAGTTGGTGAAAGGGACGTAGGCTACAACTTGCGGAATGTTTCTGTCCAGTGAATAGTTCATTGAATGAAAAGAAAAATGCACTGACTTTGTTGCCTTTGTTGTCCTGCGAAGTTCAAGTTTTAAAGCTATCAAATACCTGATATAAATTATGTTGTCGAACAGCCTTATTATAAATAGCTACATAATAATAAATAGGAGCCTCCTTGCTATTTATAATATTAAAGGACGACTTCAGCCATTTTCAGCTTATCTTGTGAGAGAAACAAGTAACCCAGTCTAGGAAAACAAGCCTTAATAATGCTCATGATAATATGGTACCATTTTTGTCTACCCCTTCTGTGTTTCAGAGGAGGGCTGTGAACAGTTCAGAAACCTGCCTACCAGTGACATCATCGATGGGGACTGCAAGCTAATAGAAACTGCAGGCTTTCTATTCCTGGAAAGTTAGTGTACTATAATGGAAGCCATTCTCACGTTGATACAAACTTTGAAATCTTGTTTGAAAAACCTGCCTAATGATGATGTCACCGTTAGGCGCAGGGGCTGAGCGTCTGGGGAGGCTGGGGGCCTACCGGCCCGGGGCTCCATGGGGCCCGGCCGTCACAATCACACGCCTTTATTTTGTAAGGACTTGGGCACACTTTGCGGGCCGCGGCAGCCAGTGGCAGCCAGTGGCAGCCAGCGGCAGCCAGCGGCCTGATTTAAAGCGTTATCATAAGACCCCCCCTCAAATGAATTTTGGGTAAAATCGTCACTATACAGCTGCCAAAAAGAAAAGTCAATTCCTGCTATGTTATCATCAATCATTTGTCAACAGTGTGTAAATGCAGGTTCCGCTGCACGATGCAGTAGTGACAACAATGCAGTGGTGGAAAAAGTACTCACATTTTTTACTTAAGTAAAAGTACCAATACTGCAGTGTAGAAATACTCTGTTACAAGTAAAAGTGGTATTCAAAATTTACTTGAGAAAAAAACAAAAGTATTGGTATCAAAATGTACTTAAAGTACCAAAAGTAATACTCATTGTGCAGAATGTTCCATTTGACAAGTTCAAAATGTATAAACATCTTTTGAAAATAGCAGATCTACAAGCTCACAATGCGTCGCATCGCGACGCATTTTGAGGTTGTAGATCTGCTATTTTTACAAATGGCTACAAATGGCTATTTTCAAATGGCAGAAATATATAGGGCTGAAGTGGTTAATGTATGTTTTGTGATAATAATCTAATCTGCAAAGTAACTAGTAACTAAATCTGTCAAATAATTGTAGTAAATCAGGCGCTCGGTTGGCGCAGTGGTAAAGTCACTGCCCACCACCACGGAAGTTTTGCGTTCGAATCCACTGTGGTGCATCCGGCTTTGTCGGGCGTCTACACAAACACAATTGGCCCGTGTTCGGGGGAGGGAAGCCGGACTGAGAGGGTGGTATTAGTCATACTCCTATGGGCTGGGGCGGCACCTGTCAGCGGGGAGTGTTGGGCAGGAGGAGTAGGACGAAGGCTCTACGTCCTCCTGGTGGGGGCTCCTCACTGGCAGGTGAGTCAGTAGGATACTTAAGCAGCGACAACACAGAAATGTGTGTGGGGAGGAATCAATTGACATAACGACTAAATTGAGGAGAAAAAGGGGTAAAAAATAATTGGCTACTCTAAATTAAAAAATAAAAATAAAAATAATAATAATAATAATAATAATAATTGTAGTAAATGTACTTAGTTACTTTACACCACTGCAACAATGTAGCCTAAATCATGAACCTAATATAGAGGCTATAACAATTGAGCTAAAAAACATGAAGACAAAGAAAAAGATGGACCAGGCAATCTCTAAACTGTCCAAATTAGGTGCGTATTTCGTTTGTCTTCATCATCCACTCCAGATGAGGGGGCCCGTTCACGCGCTCTGCCTACCGGCCCGGCTTTGACTTGTTCCGCCACTGGGTAGGCGGGTTTCTGAGGTGCCCACAGCCCTCCTCTGAGACACAGAGTAAGTTTTAAACTCGGAGCACTGCCAGACCCCTAGTGGTTGAAGATCAGAGCACTACGTCAGGCGAAGCTTGGCCAATCAAGGGGACAGGTAGGAAAAGAGGGACACAGGTATGAAAGAGGGACAGACCGTAGGAAACAAGACCAGGGGACCTGGTTCTGCCAGACCCAGAATAAGTACTTTATAAGATCAGAGAACTACGTCACGGCTGAGCCGGACTTCACATGACGTGTCAGCCTGTGTCTATGCCCATGTATGGACGAAAGAGGGACAAAAGATGGACAGACATTTATCCCCATATATGGACGAAATAGGGACAAAGCCTCATGTAGGCCGACCCTCTGGGTCTGGCAACAAAGAGGGACAGGTAGGAAAAGAGGGACAGACCGACAAAGCCTCATGTAGGCCGACCCTTTGGGTCTGGCAAAAGTGGTACCATTTTTCATGAGCATTAGTGAGGACCAATTATATGAAGATAGGTTGAAAATGGGTGAAGTCGTCCTTTAATGATCTTCTTCCTATTAGGAGAAAAGAACAAGCTGAACAACTGCATGGGAAGACTTATTCTCTCTTCTATAAAGTTGAGGGTCTGTCATGTCTGTGACTTTCTGTGGGTGTGCCTGGATTATGCCCAAATATGGACATGCCTGACATCACATGCAGTAGCTTACTGACATCATGACTGACATCATAGACTGTATGGCTTCAAACTACCATGCCGATTTGACCCGGAGCGAGTGTGTTTTGGGGTGAGTGTTCTTGTATCTAACCCCTTGGTAACGCTAGGAAGCAACAGAAAGAGTGCTGACATCATAGCCGGCTGACAAATCATGTAATCAAGCTGTGACTCAGACTCACAGATACATTTTTAGATGGCTCCTAACAGTAACCTGACTCCGCCAAATGGAAGAAGCTTGCGACACACATTTTGTTTCACAGCCTACTTCCATCTGAGACTCCGGTAGCAGAATCGATGCAAGACAGCGTTTAATTTTTTCAAAGCTACTTGGCAGGTGATTGGATGATCCCGCCCCTAGCAGCCGCTGATTGATTTGTACACGCAGTGACCGGGTAGCTCTACTCCCTGAGCGATCCCAGATGCAGGGTGTATTGTGAAACTCAATACCGCCCCCATCTGGCTGAGTCAGGTTATCCTAACAGAGCCATACCATAAAAAGGCCTTTCCATGTTTATTGATATCGAGTTGCTAAGGTTACCTGCAGCAGTATTGTTCACCAGAGAATAGACCAAGTATTTGTATACTAACATTGAGGATGCATGCACATGACTTCGTAACGTCAGTGTGATGTGGAGGATTAAGGCACCTATATAAATGGGCTCCTTGCTGGTATTGTTGTACTTGCAATATTGAATGTGTTCTAGTTTTATCATTTTTCATTTGATATCTACAATAAATTATATCTGCCAGTCAGGTCACCATGAAAACAAGATTTAATACTGTGGATATCAGGGCAGTCATTGCTGAAATCAATGGCAACTATCTTGAAATGAGAGTAAACAACGTCTATGACATTGACAAGAAGACTTATCTCATCCGTCTACAAAAGCCTGACACCAAAGTAATTCTCCTGGTTGAGTCTGGGATTCGTATTCACTCCACAGACTTTCAATGGCCAAAGAATAACATGCCATCTGGCTTTGCCATGAAATGCCGAAAACATCTTGTTAACAAGCGGCTAACACATGTGAAACAGCTTGGAGTTGACAGGATTATTGACCTCCAGTTTGGCTCAAACGAGGCTTCTTACCACTTGATAGTTGAACTTTATGACAGGGGTAACATAATTCTTACAGACTATGAGTACATCATCCTGAATCTACTGCGGTTCCGCACTGATGAGGCAGAGGATGTGAAGATTGCTGTGAGAGAGAGATATCCGATAGAGAACGCCCAGGCCCCTGAACCTCTCTTCAGTTTGGAGAGGCTCACTGAAGTCCTCTCCAGAGCACCGAATGGAGTGAACGTGAAAAAGGTCCTCAACCCACATCTTCCCTATGGAGCGACTCTGATAGAACACTGTTTGAAAGAAGTGGGTCTCTCGGGCAACGTCAAAGTTGACAGCAAAGTAGAAGCTGCTGAAGTTGCACCTAAAATCCTGGATGCCCTGCAGATGGCTGAAAAGTATATGGAGGAAACTGAACATTTCAGTGGAAAGGGTTACATTATTCAAAAGAGTGAAAAGAAGCCAAGCCTAAATCCTGAGAAACCTTGCGAAGAACTTCTCACATATGAGGAATTCCATCCATTCCTCTATGCACAACATGCAGAGAGCCGCTATGTGGAGTTTGATTCATTTAATAAGGCAGTGGATGAGTTCCATTCTAAGACAGAGAGCCAGAAGATTGACACGAAGACCCTGCAGCAAGAGAAACAGGTTCTGAAGAAGGTGGACAATGTCAAGAGAGACCATGAACAGAGGCTGATAGGCCTTCATCAATCACAGGAGGTGGACAGTGTAAAGGGTGAACTGGTGGAGCTGAACCTGGCTTTGGTGGAGAGGGCTTTACAAATGGTCTCCAGTGCGCAGGTCAAACATCGCAACTGGACAGAGATAGGCCTCATTGTCAAGGAAGCCCAGACCGCTGGAGACCCCGTTGCCTGTGCCATCAAAGAACTTAAGCTGCAGACCAACCATATCACCATGCTGTTGGAGAACCCATACATTTCTGAGAAAGACCATGGTGAGGAAGTGGACAAGGACATGGTGGCTGAGGAGAAGGAGGTGTACAAAGGCAAGAAAAACAAGAATAAAAACATAGGACAGAAGAACAAGCTGCAAAAGAACAAGCCCATATTGGTAGATGTTGACCTCAGCCTGTCAGCTTATGCCAATGCCAAAAAGTACTATGACCACAAACGAAGTGCTGCAACAAAAGAACAGAAGACCGTAGAGGCAGCACAGAAGGCTTTCAAATCAGCAGAGAAAAAGGCAAAGCAAACACAAAAAACACAAAAGACTCTGACCAATATTCAGAAGGCCAGGAAGGTCTACTGGTTTGAGAAGTTCTTGTGGTTCATCAGTTCAGAGAATTATTTGGTCATAGCAGGCCGGGACCAGCAACAGAATGAAATGATTGTGAAACGCTACCTGAGGGCTGGTGATGTTTACCTTCACGCAGACCTCCATGGAGCGGCCAGCTATGTCATCAAAAACCCCTCAGGTGATCCTATTCCTCCCCGTACCTTGACAGAAGCTGGCACTATGGCTGTGTGTTACAGTGCTGCCTGGAATGATAAGTTCAGCACCAGTGCCTGGTGGGTCCACCATCACCAGGTGTCCAAGACAGCTCCTACTGGAGAATACCTCCCCACTGGAAGTTTCATGATCAGAGGAAAGAAGAACTTCCTGCCTCCTTCCTGCTTGATGTTGGGTTTCAGTTTCCTCTTTAAGGTTGACGAACAGTCTGTGTTTAGGCACAAAGGGGAGAGGAAGGTGAAGACCTTAGAGGAAGACATGGAGATGGTCACCTCCAGCTCAGCAGAGCTTCTAGAGGAGGGGGAAGAGCTGATTGGGGATGACAGCAGTGATGACGGAGAGGGTGCAGAGCAGGGCAGAGAAGGAGAAAGAGAGAAGATGGAAAGGGTGGAAGTGGAAGTGGAGGAGGGTGGAGGGAGCAAAGTGTTGTCTGTCATTCCTGAGGAATCCACAACAGCCGCAGAGGAGATGCCACCAGGGGAGAACAACATTAAAGATGAAGGGGAGGAGGAAAAGATAAAGAGTGATAGCGAGAGTGCAGAGATCAGTTACATCACAGAATGCATGACTGCCAAAGCCAAACTAAAAAGGGATAAGAAGAAACAGAAAAAAGGAGCTCCTGAGGCCCAGTTCAAAGCTGAGAGGGTATCCGCGGACTCGCCAGCTGTCCCATTAGCCAACCAGGGAGCCCAGGACGGGGGAATAGCCTCCCAGTGTCCCCCGAAGAGAGGCCAGAAATACAAACTGAAGAAGATGAAGGAGAAGTACAGGGACCAAGATGAAGAGGACAGAGAGCTGATGATGAAGCTTGGATTGTTTGGTTGCGGGGACAAGGACAAGGACAAGGACACAAAACTTAACAATGGCAAAGGGAGAGAAGAGCCCCTCAGGAAAGTCCTTCAGAAAGCGCCTCAGAAACCCTGCAGCATGGAGGCTTCTGCAAAGAAGTCAGAACGGACAGGGAGAAGAGAGGACTTGGAGGGGCAGCCTGGAGTGGAGGGGGGTGCTGCTGAAGAAGAGGACAAGGAAGATGTTGACCAGGATAACCCCGGAGCAGAAGAAGCAGATAATCTACTCAACTCTCTGACTGGCCAGCCCCATCCTGATGATGTATTACTGTTCTGTGTGCCAGTTTGTGCTCCCTACACCGCCCTGTCCAACTACAAGCACAAGGTGAAATTAACACCAGGCTATCAAAAGAGAGGCAAAGCTGCCCGTACTGCAGTTTTCAGCTTCATAAAAGCCAAGGAGGCTTCAGAAAGAGAAAAAGACCTATTCCGCAGTGTCAAGGATACAGACCTATCTAAAAACTGGCCAGGTTTAGTTAAAGTGTCTGCACCTAACCTGCTCGCTGCCAAGAAGAAATAAGAGAGTGAAAGTAATCAATGTGCAATGATTTCATCAGGCAAACCAAGGAAGTATAGA
Organism: Gymnoscopelus braueri; assembly: GCF_963280865.1. Lineage (NCBI taxonomy): Eukaryota > Metazoa > Chordata > Actinopteri > Myctophiformes > Myctophidae > Gymnoscopelus > Gymnoscopelus braueri. Next base: position 16,370,650 of record NC_137610.1, on the reverse strand, counting down.
ATGCTTTATGCCAACTTCACCAATGCCTTTCCTGTGAATAAATGACTATGTTAAATTAAAAATCGGAGCCCTGTCCCTCTATTCAACTGACATTTTGTGAATTTGGTTGTGCTAGCATCGGCAATGTGTATGTCGACCAGGCAAGTAAGCAGAACAGATCAGCAGACTTTCAAATGATTCCGGACAGAAGAGTCTCTGGGGTGTAAAGTGTCATTTTAAATGTGAGCCATGGGCTATACAGGAAAACAACTGGGCAATGATGGAGGTGCAGGAGACAGCACTGGATTCAGTCCAGCTACATGTTATTCTTTTTTTCATCATAGTTTATTACATTTTTCAACACAAAGCTACAACAGAAATAGTCACCAGTCACTTCTATTAAAATTAAGTTACGGCATGTGTATCGCCGGGGACCCAAGGGAGTGATGCGCCAAACCAAATGGACCAGTACACTTTCAGAGCTAAATTAACACAGACATTGGTCTTTAACCACCACCTGTAGTGTATCATTGTTCTTTAACAAGCAGGCCTAACAAAGATGAAATCAGCATGTGTGCCATTTTGTCCCAGTGGGTGAAGTGGGGTGTGGCAAAAACAGACCAGACATGGGCCATGGCCATGGGAAATCATATCCGCATTGGTCTTCTATGGACACATACACATGCACAACCATGAACACCCACATGGTGAGTAGATGACATTTGCAGGATGACAGGGTTCAGCGCAGACCAATAGCCCACTAACCAGCTCCCAGCCGCCAAGACACTGAATTGCCAGTGCAAAGGGAGATGAGTACATGTGATGGATGGCGTGGAATGTGACGTACAACCAGCGGATCCTGTGGTGGAGCAGGGGCCAGATGAAGTACTTTTCAGTACCCTGAACGGGCCTGTCAGGCCCAGGCCCAGGGGACCAAAGGTCAGGGGGCCCTCTAGAAAATTGGGCCAACCCACTGTTCCATAGCCTGACCCTGAATTTCAGAAGCTGAATTATAAAGGCCCCACATTTTAATATAGACCGCTAATTAAAATAATGTAAACAGTATAAGTCAATAGTTTAATTTGAAAAATAAAAGAAGGATAAATTATGAAAAAGTGTTATATAACAAACAATAATGGGGTGCTACAGGATAACACAGCTGCACTTCAGTGCACATAACGCAATGTGTTTTATTATTTAGTCACAAACGTTTTCCTCTTAAGTGTCTTGACATTTTTCAAGGGAAAAGCTAAAATATAACCCATGTACTGTAGATTGAATGTGCTGTACTTTTCTGACATCTAGGTTATTGAAGAAAATACAACAGGATTCTCAGTCGATAGTCTCAAATAAGTGCACCTAATCTAAAATACAGAACTATACAGAACTACTAGGTACCATGTATATGCCCCTCTAAGTATAGAGGTTTAAATCCACGACTGCAAATATCCAATATAAAAATTTAAACAAGCACCACAATGTTAACATCACTGCTTAATAAATAAAAGATGAGGGTACCAGACTACAAAGTGTAAGTGATATTCCAAAATGATTATTGGCTGTATCTGCATGGAGAATTGTGAACCTGTATCACAACTCCTTAATGAAATGTAATACATTACTCTGATATAGTGTAGGAGAGTAGGTCAAAGCATAACATTAATTATGTCTGAAGCACAGGATCACTTTCAAAGTATAGCAACGTGACACACCAGAACCCAGAGGTAGGCTAGCAGTGCTGTAGTAGTGCAACCAGCACAGGAAAGTTGGAGACATTGCTTTAGGTCTACATATCACACAAAAATAAATTAAATGATAAACTGATGTTTAGGAGAGTGAAAGAACACACATATCATTACACACGCATTACATATTTGCATGAATATGTTTCATACGATTTTGTGTTTCTGAATTCAAACAAAAAAGGAAAACTTGCTAATGAACCCACCGTCTCACTCACATACACAGTAAATTCCTGAGTGTTAATTTAACTCTGAGAGTGTACAAATGGAACCAAATTATGGACCCTTATAGCGACACTTTCAGCGTTAAATTAACACACATAGGCCTACTGGTCTTTAACCACCAAGTGTATCATTGTTCTTTAACAATAGGCCTAACAAAGCTGAAATCAGCATGTGTGCCAAATATTTTGTCCCAGTGGGTGAAGTGGGGTGCAAAGTTGGCATTGGGTTTTTGATGGTGCACGTCGTGCTTGCTGGGCCCTCCGTAGATGCCGAACGGAATCAGACGAGACATGGACCACGGGAAATCATAGCCGCAGTGGTCTTCTATGGACACATAAACATGCACCACCATGAACACCCATGTGGTGAGTAGATGGCATTGCAGGATGACAGGGTTCAGCGTGGTCCAAAAGCCCACCGTAACCAGCTCCCAGCCGCCAAGACACTGAGTGGCCAGCGCAAAGGGGGACGAGTACGTGTGATGGATGGCGTGGAATGTGACGTACAACCAGCGGATCCTGTGGTGGAGCAGGTGCCAGATGAAGTACTGGAAGTCAAACAGCAGCAGGTTTCCCGTCACACCGGCGATCAGCTCCACCAGGAAGGGAGCCTGGTCAGGCAGGTCCACAGGTGGTCTCCATGCCCACTGCGCCACCGATGCTGGGAACACAAGGACCGCATGGTTGTACAGGGTGACACCTGCACAGTGAAGCAGCGTCGAGGGGGTCGGACGTCGGCTTGGCTGGATCTTGAACTGCTGGACCCATGCCCATCTGTCTCCCATGATGTCACAGACGAGGAAGGGGAGGCAAACGACAAAGTATGAAGACACAGTCAAAATGATGGGAAAAAGAGGAGATCTCAAATAGTCTACGTAGTTGAGCCTCATGGTGTCCCAGAGCGGCTGTAGCAAAGAGTCATTCGCTACCCATTCTTTATAAAGACCTGACGCAATATGTACGAGATCCATCTCTTAACGAAAATACACAAGTAGAATATCTCACACGAATCTTTTAGAATGTCGAAAGTTTAAGCCAGAAAGAGTGACCAGAAAAGACTTCATCTCATGAGTGCTTTTCTGACTGTGTGGTATCAACTAACAGGGGTACTACAAATTATTAATGCACTCAGGGTATAGTCAGTCAGGTAGCCTATAGGCTATAGTCTTCCAAATACAGCTGGAATACACCAAACACCTTCTCTAGAGCAGTGGTCTTCAACAGGGGGTCCGGGACCCCTAGGTGGTCCTCAGAGTTACTACAGGGGGGCCACCAAATCTTTGTGTGATTAGATACAAAAATTCTTTCCATTAACCACTTGAACCCTAGCATCCCTATTTTGAGGAGAACAAAGAGGTTTGGTGTAGAGGGAAAAAAGAGCAGACCAAGTACAGTGAAAGGTCAAGTTTACTAAGTATTGACAGTTGTGGTTAAGTGGTTAAATGTCTGAAAATATACATGAACATGAATCCAACATACACTGATGATAGTGCTGTCAAACAACTCTATAAAGCTATCTACGAAATCTGTGAAAAAGTTTACTCTGCAACACATGTTATACAATATGTAGTGGGGGGTCCCTGCTTCATCTCTCTCTCAGCTAAGGGGTCCTTGGTCTGAACAACTTTAAAGACCCCTTAGGCTTAGAGGATAATAGAAGTGATTATATTTAGTTACTTTACTTTACTTGACTTTTGTGTATTCCCTTTTTGCAAGACCCATGGCCATAGACATACTGTTTCTGAGAATCCACACCATCTTCCACTTTCCCTTATTAAATTCCTCAAAATATTCAGAAAGTCTTTTCTCATTAGGTTCATTACACTGTAAAAGCAGAATGGAGATGAGAACATGTTGGTAGAAGACTGCAGTTTCAGCAGTAGCATGACTGTATTAAAAGAACATTTAACATTTAAAAAAGGTAGTGGGTGGTAGGGTGGAATAATTGTTCTGTCTGCTAATGTGATTTTCTTTATTTTTTTCTATTATTGTCTCCGCCAGGCCTAAGGCAGATACTATGTTTTGCACCCTGTCCGTCCGTGTCTCTGTGTGTGTGTGTGTCTGTGAGCAGCTAATCTGTGGCACCGTTGGGCCGATGGCAGCGAAACTGTGCACGCACACTCCCTGGATGCCAGAGCAGAACCTCTGCCCCGAATGTTTCGGCCTGTTATAGTGCCACCAGGAGGTAGATTTTTAGAAAACAAACGTTTTCGTATTACTCCTACAGATTTTGTCCAAACATCACACAAATCGGTACACAGTATCTATACTCTGTCCGATTCTTCATATTCCATCAACATTGCTGGCCCACAATAACCTACCTGACCTGGCCGAGAGTCTAGTTATAAATGTTTATTTTTCTTTTTAATGGATTTTATTTCTGCAAAAAGAAAACTCACTCCAAAAGAAAAGAAAAGAAAAGAAAAGAAAAGAAAAGGAACTGACAAACTGACTCCCAAACAGTAGAGGGCGATAAAACAAACCAAAAAACAAAACTCCTTTTTGTTGACTACATCAGGCAGCTGTGAAAGAGTGACTACAACACGTAAGTTGGTGCTTTGGCTCCGTGACCGTCTAATGTACAACTTAACTTACTTATGTTATTATGAATGAAGTAGGATCGACTTAATTTAAAATAGGATCTACTTAGATCCTATTTTAAAGTCACACAAGGATACTGCTGTGAAGAATGTGCTGCTGAGCTACTGTACAAGCTATGTAGCCAAATGTATTCTCACGCATAGATGATAGATGATATCATATAGAAGACATGCGTTTACATCCCCGAACCTAACCGTTAACGTGAAATGACAAAAAAAAACGTTAACACACATAAATAAATATATCCAGCAATCTCCATAGTAATGTGTCCTCGCTTTATTACTAATCCAGTTGACAGGGATCTAGTCGTGTTGCAGGTTGCTTGCTGATCCGGTCTGGCTGGGTCTAGAGCGGATACGGAAAGTGTGTGTGGAAGGCGGGCTCTAGACCGGATCACACACACTGGTTAATTGGGATTTGGGAATAAAAAACACCTGTTTACTTTCTTTTGTGTCTTTCATATTCTCACAGGCCTCATCTTGGAAACAATGGAGAATGACAAGGAGACCCAGGATGAAGTGCCTGGGGGCCGCCACACACAGCCCGTGTGCCGCTTTTTCTCAGTGGGAAGACATTGCAATTTTGGGAAGAAGTGCCGGTTTCTCCACGTAAGGGATGACGCCAGACTTGGCCAGGACAAGACAAATAGGACCCTGAAGCTGGACTGTCAGGAAGAGACGTGCCAACGTCAATCTGATGTTAGTACACGGCTAGATGCAGAGAGCACTGGCAGTGTAGGTCCGAGACAGCCTAGCAACACAAGGGCCGCTACAGCATCAAGACGTGAGAGGGCAGGTCAACGTCCCTGTCGCTACTTTCTGTCAGGCTTCTGCGCTATGGAAGATAGATGTCGCTTCTGGCATCCGCCACAGATCCCCCCGGCCGATGACCAGTCTGCTGCCCCCACGGCTGAAAGAAGGCTCACACAGAAGATGCCAGTGCTCCGTCCCAATGTTCTCCAGGAGGTGAAGCTCTGTGACCTGACGGAGGACATCACCAAGCAGCTACGAGAGACTGAGATCAAACAGATGATGAAGCGTTTCCCTAATGATCAGCTTATTATTCAGGAGCGAAGTGATGGCCAGGTTACTTTTTACAGGGCCACCGTTGAGGCCACGGATCCTGACTGGGTAAACACTGATTTCTGCTACAATACCTTTCTTCCTGGTAGCCACCTATTGATAACACTATTATACATACGTAATTCACCCTAACACTTGTATGCTACATTTACCAGTGTCATAGTCCATCAAAGGTTATCATTTCCTGTAAAAGTGTAAATCATTGACTGGCCTTCACTTGAACTGTGATTTTATGGTCAGGATCCGATAGACTGACGTTATCTTTAAAATACACTGTCTTACTGCTTCTTACTACCTGACAGCCTTTTGACCTGAAAGAAGTTGATATCATGGTGAGCTTCCCAGTGAATTATCCTCAGGAGGTAAAGACTATAACTTCTCATGATACATATGATACCACAAGGCATTTTGTGATCAAGGGATATTCATATTTGACTCATGTAACCCCGAAATAACACAGCTTTATGCTCTCCAGATTTTCACATTAGACATACCAACTGACCAGGATCTGCCACCAGTAATGGGAAGGTACAAAGAATTGCACTTAAAGGCTATTCAATATTTTGACTTGCAACAATATGTTCAACAATTTGACAAAATGTAGGCATGTACAACAGGCATCACTGGAGTGGCTTCAAGCCAAGCACGCCACCAATCAGTTGATGGGAAAGGTGGAACTGCTGTTCCGACCATTTCTTCGCTGGCTGGACCGCAGTTTGGAGAGACTCTTCACCGAGGGAGCCAGACAGGTGAGGCTCTGACCCCATGTGGGGGTGTTCCAGGTCATTTCATACTTGGCCTCCAAGCCCATTAATGTTGTGTCTATTATTACTCTGTGCCATGTATTAAACTCATGAACATTGGTTCTGATCTCGTCTTTATAATCTTCCCACAGTTGAAAAAAGACGTAGAGTTAGAGAGAGCTGGATTACAGTTTGTGCCGTACCAGGAGCTCCAGGCAGCAGTCTGCAAAGAGCCCGCTGGCGATGACCCACTGCACCCTGCCTCCCACACCACTGCCCACGAAGGTGACGGCGAGGGCGAGAAGAGCGAAGGAAACGGGACGGCGGAGGAGGAGGATGGGAGAGCAGTGGATCAGGGGAGACTAGTCTGTGATGATGAACAACAGGAGGAAGGTGACCAGTCTCATCGTCTAGTGGAGAACATTAAGATCAGTGAGCCCCGCAGAGGCACGGAGGTGAAGCTACTGGGCCTGAGGCTGGGAGAGGGCACAGCTACCGTAGTGGCCAAACAGATCACCGTTTGTCTGCAGTGCAATAGGTAAGAGGAGAGGACCTCAGAGCACATAAAACACTGTTTGTTTTCTTCACTAGATGAGAATGTGGTCGGTGTAGGAGTTAACCCATTCAATCCGGGGATGCATCTCTGTCATTTTTTATTTCTTTGGCTATTCAAAAATAGCAGATATACAGGTGCCGCGCTATGAGCCTGTAGATCTGCTATTTTTGAAAAAAAATTAAAATGTGTGCAAATCTTTGAATATATATATATATATATATATATATATATATATATATATATATATATATATATATATATATATATATATATATATATATATATATATATATATATATATATATATATATATTTTAAAGCGAACATTTGTAAGGCAAATCTTTGCTTCTGGGGGTCCCTGGAACAAAAAAAAATCAGATATACAAGCTTGTAGCGCTGCACTCTGTGCCGTGCTATGAGCTTGTATATCTGCTATTTTGAAATAGACAAAGAAATCTTAAAATGACGACGCGTTCACGGATTGAATGGGTTAAGGAATGTGAACTGTGATGGTAGGTGTGATCCTGTTCTGTGTGTGTGTGTGTGTGTGTGTGTGTGTGTGTGTGTGTGTGTGCGCTCTGCCAGGTGTAAGGTGACTGCAGACCTGACTTTGAGCGGGGGGACTCCTTGCGTGGCTCAGTGTGAGAAGTGCAGCGCTAGCATCAGTGCCACATTCAGGCCCAGCATGCTGCACCACTACAGCGACGTCCTGGGCTACCTGGACCTGAACAGTGCCACTCCTGTTGACCTCGTGCTTCAGGAATGTCAGCTCACAGTTGGATGCCTGAGCTGTTCCCAGGATGGCCCTGTACAGGTGATGACACTAGTCTTATTCCATTGCCTCGTCCTTTTTTTTTTTTTTTCTGATGAAAGGACAACAAGCAATGTGAAAATATAATCACTGGCAGTGGTGGAAAAAGTTCTCTTAATGTTTTACTTAAGTAAAAGTATCAATACTGCAATGTAGAAGTAGTCCGTTACAAGTAAAAGTCCGGAATTAAAAAATGTACTTGAATAAAAGTACAAAAGTATTGGTATCAAAATGTACTTAAAGTACCAAAAGTAAAAGTACTAAAATATTTGAAAATAGCAGATCTACAAGCTCACAACGCGTATATCGGCTATTTTCAAATAGCCTAGGTATAAAATAGGGCTAAAGTGGTTAATGTATGTTTTATAATGTCATCATCTATATCTGAAAAGTAACTAGTAACTAAAGTTTTCAAATAATTGTACTGGAGTAAAAGTATTTGCCTCTGAGATGTAGTGGAGTAGAAGTAAAAGTATAGACAATTGGAAATACTCCAGTAAATTAAAAGTACCTCAAAATTGTACTTAAGTACAGTACTTGAGTAAATGTACTTAGTTACTTTACACCACTGATCACTGGTCATTTATTTACAGTATATTAATTTATGAGGTCTAAACCCAGCAAACCGCTTCTGAGGTACTATTTTTGTTTTTCCACAGAGCCTCTCCTACGGTCAGACTAAGGAGTTTAATTGTGAGCACTGCCACAGCAAACTCAGTTTCCTCACTGACAGCACAAGATTCCAGTACATTCAGCCACGTTCCAACACAGCAAGTAGGAGACCTTATATAATGCTACCTTTTTGTATGTATGTGCTTTTACAAAAGCACATACAGTACAGCATACAGTACAGCATACAGATATTTAAATGTTGAATTAAAACGGTTACCTGACTAATTATGTGTCTGTTTTGTGCACAGGCTCGAGTGGTGATGCTCTGAACTATCGGAGGAACATAAGGGACCCTGCTGTGCAAAAAGGGAAGCCACTGCCAGAAACTGGAACCTGCAAACATTATAAACAAAGCCGCCGCTGGCTTAGGTATTGGATCGTATTTTGATTCATTGTGCATTGTTGAGTTGAGCATGGAGCGCCACCTGTAGAAGTAAGCAATGTTCTTGGGTCCTCAGGTTTCCTTGCTGTGGCCGGGCCTATCCATGTGATGTGTGCCACGATGAGGACCAGGACCACCTCATGGAACTAGCCACCAGGATGATCTGTGGCCACTGTGCCAAAGAGCAGGTAAACTAAGGCGCCTAGGCCAGAGAATGACCTTGCATATAGATTACGCCGGTGCCCAGTCAATAGATGCAACTAATATTCCTGTATTCCTAGTTCAAAATAAAGAAGTAACAGACTAAAATATGCATAAAGTACACAATAAAAGCAAGATGTGGAAAGTACACCAGGCTTATACGATTACTGAATGTAATCCCAACACACAAAATGTTTGTTGCCACAGCCGTACACCAATGACAAGCCGTGCATTGCCTGTGGAGGCATGATGACAAGAGGAGCTCGCACCAGCTTCTGGGAGGGTGGGCTGGGCTGCAGAAGCAAAGTCAAAATGAACAGGTACTGTACATGTGCATCTCTTCCTCATTGTCTACTTGTCTTGTGGTACACAAGATTTTAATAAAAATCAACATGACTGCTCATCACTAATTTTATATTATTCCTCCACAGGAACGATCGACAAAAATATGCCAACACTAACAAGACAGTGTCACGGAAAGCAGCCAGTGTAAAGAAATAGTCCACAAAGGAGAACAGAATCGCACTCACTGACCTATGGTGATTTTTATTTTGCTGCATTTCAATGAAATGATGCCCAATTTTCTGAAGGAATCAGTTAATGATTAGTTATTTGAGTCTGAAATGAATTCCTGATTAATCATTTGAATCTGAAAAGCATCAATGACGGACCTCAAGTGAGGATGTTTAATATCCTGACTTGAGAGGTCAGTCTTCATGGAATCTGATCATGTATATTTCATATAAACATAGTAAATGTGGAATGAATTCCATTGCTTTGACTCTATGCTCATTTTTGGCATTCAGTATAATAAATCGTCTTTGTTTGCAAACACTATCATCTTTTCTGCAAATGTCAGGGTTTAATTTAGCCTGGTAAACCCTCCCTCCGGAAATCTCATTTCCATTTGATTCCTGAAATCAAATGGAAATGTGATTTCCGGAGGGAGGGTTTACCAGGCTAGGTTTAATTGTCAATTGAATTAAATACTTTATTGAGCTAATAGTACTGTGTGTAATTATGCTGTGCAAAGAAAAATAGACACTGACTGAGAGTTTAACCATGAGTAGACTATCAAAGTTATATAATAATACATACCAAAAACAGGCAGCGATATTAGATGACATTCTGTATTAAAAGGTCAGTCAGTGTGTAGTAAACCCTTAGCCTGGCTCCAGCCCCTGAATCTCTAGCCATGCCCGTTAAAAAAAATATGTTCAGGCTGAGTGTCAGGCTAGTAAACCCTAGCATTCTGTTATCAATAGTCCTCAATAATCTTAAACTAAGAATGTAGATACAAGGAATGCAGCTGAATTGTAAACAATACATGGAATAATGACATACTTCAGGACTAAGTAGCTGTAGATAATAATTTTGCATCAACATGTAGTTTTGGTGTAGATAGATTAGATAGATAGATTTATTGTCATTCAACAATACATGAAATGCATAATTGAACGAAATATCGTTCCACTGGCTTACTATAATCTAAAACTACTCCTAGTTAAAATAATGCTAAAATACTACAATATTAAAATCAAATAATCACAGTCAGTTCATAATGAGACAGAAATATCGCACGACAAGGAGTCCTTAGCAGTATGTAGGAGAAAGGTTAGGGGATATTGGACTTGTAGGGGACTATTTGCCCTTTTTAGAGTTCACACGACTTGGGGAAAAAAACAGTCCATGATGTGGGTGGGTAGGGTCTGTCCTGGTGTTATTGGCCCTAGTCAGACAGCGGTTGTGAGCAATGTATGGTCCCTTTTCAGGACATCAAATGGACCTGTGTTTGACATCATTATCTAACTTTTATCGAAATATAGGGTCGATGTGCTCGTTGTACACTGCCTGAGTGATGTATTAGGTTGATGATAAGAAGAGTTCAAGAAGAGTTCAGACACTGAAAAATGGCAATTTTAAATCCTATAGCTCACATTGGATTTCAACACCATATGTGAATATTTAATTTCCTGTGAAAACTTATTTAAAGAGTCCATTCCATTTCTATGGGGAAAACGAGTCCCTTATATTTGCTGACGACTTGAGTATTAATTCTACTTGCAGTATGTCTTGTCTCGCATGTATCCTCTCTCTGCCCTTGGTGTCCTCTCTAGTACTGAAATTGTCTTTTTACTTGTTTCTTACTGATATTTGACCCAATTACACCAGTAGATGGTGCCAAGCAAGCCTGCATTGCTCCTAATGTTGTGTTTTTGAACAATTGTGAGTTGAAATCTGTTCTTTTGCCTTTTCTTTTTTTTAAGGATTTGGTTAATCTGTTTTGTTAATTCTGAGCTGTAGAAAAAGGTTGTATCACTGCTCTGTTCCGAGAGCAAAGTCCCTTGTTCAGCGCTATATAAAGGGAGGACTTTTCTCTTGACCCTGAAAACTTGCAACAGCCTGCACTGCTACCATACCAAGATGCTGAACATCACTGATGTGTCTCTGCAGCTCAATATCTCCAGGTCCTCAGACCGCGTCCTGCAACCTCTCTGGGACTATTTGCTTTTGCACCATCTGCCACTCATCTCATCTCCCTTCTTGCCTGTCGTGCTCGTCTCCTTCAGCTATTTCTTTATCAGCGTACCCTTTGCTGTGCTGGATGTCTCAGGAGACCGGCTGCCTTTTTTCCATCAGTACAAGATCCAGCCTGACAGGCGCCCAACACTGAAAATGATGGCAAAATGCTTAATGGTGGCTGTTTATAATCACCTGGTCTTTATTCTGCCAGCAGTGCTCATCGGCACATTAATACTTCCTGCTCCAGTCCTGCCAAACATTGCTCCCACTGTGTATGAAGTGTTCACTGATGGACTGGCTGCACTTCTCCTCTTTGACACCCAGTATTATATTTGGCATTTTGTGCATCACAAGCATCCACAGCTGTACCGATGGGTCCATGCCATCCACCACGAGTACCTATCTCCCTTCTCATGGTCTACACAGCAACTCAGCATTCCAGAACTGATGACTGTAGGGTTTTGGAGCAGCCTGGATCCTATCCTTTTAAAATGTCACCCGTTCACCACCTGGAGTGTCACTGTTCTCAGTCTGTGGTTGTCCGTGGAGGACCACATAGGGTACGACCTGCCATGGGCCCTCAATCACCTGGTGCCGTTTGGTCTGATAGGAGGAGCACCAGCACATGACATGCACCACCAGAAGCCAAGCAGTAACTACGCTCCATTCTTCTGCCATTGGGACAGAATATTTGGCACTGCTGTGCCTCTTGAGAAGACTGTGAAAAAATATAAAAATATGTAAGAAGTGAACAACTACAACCTGTAAACAGTTCTTATTTTTATGCTGTACTTTTAAAGTAAATGTGTATTTATAATATATTTTCTTACAACTTTTCATTCCATATATAAAACGGCATGATCTCAATCAGGATGCTGTCATAATCTTGCTTTTTTAATGTAGCACAGAATCAAAAATGTTTTTGCACTTGAAATGAAAAAAGTGTTATGACATGCATTTTTACAACTTTTAAAATCATTGTCTTTATCAAGGTGATGTCTTTTTTTTCTCTTTTTTACAGTAGTATGTCTTTGGCTGTGATGGCACAGTTTGCACTTTATTTTTCACCAGTGAATTTTCAGACAGTATCAGAAGGCAAAAACTTCCACATACTCTTACAAAACATTATTAGAAAAGTGACTATACTCTGCACAGATTGTTGTGTTGTTCACAAATCCCACACAAGGATAAGGAGCTTTCCAAGAAACTTAATGCTGTTACATGGAACACACATAAGGGGAAAGTTATCTGTCCTTAGTTTAATTTATTTGACTTGCTTTGGCCACTAAGTGTCTTTAGCCTTTTTGGGCCCTATTTACAGTATTGGGATAATAGTCTAGATGTGTAGAATAAATAATATACAGTATGTTTGTGTATATATATACATATTCAAATTCAATTATGGGGGACCTACAAGGACTTTTCACTTTGGTATGCAGTGCAGTGAAAACCCATCATAAAATAAGATTTTATTAGGAGTTTATGGGACATGCTTCCACAGAGGTGGCTACTAAACTATCCAGCACACAAAAAAGCAAACAGCTTAATATCCATTAGCAGGTTTCATAGGCTATTGCTCAGAACATTTGTTTCAGACCACAGATGGATAGCTTTGAAATATGAGATTTTTTTTATAAAGAATTTACAAGTTGGGACAATTAAAGGTAGGGTAAGTGATTTTCATTTGTTAAAATGAGTTAAATAGCTTTTCTGCCTTTATAGACAGGGAGTGACACGCAGCAAAGGCCGTCGGGTTCGGCAATCGAACCCACGACACACTGTCAGGTTGTGTTGAGAGCCTATATTTGCTGTGAGCCTTAACCACTAGGCCACCGGCGCCTCATAATCATTGCTATAGATTGTTTGGTCAGTAACAGGGGGTCTGTCTCTTCAGCTCTTCAGTAGACAGAAATGCATTTTCAGATCGTGACAGGAGACAACACACACTGGATACAGATTAAACAAGTGAAATTGGAAGTGATGACACAAAGAAATGAGCAGACAAAAGTGGAACTTGAACACTACAAAATTGAAGCCAATAATAATTAGTAAGACTATTGTGAAGTCTTCACAGAAACGTTTTGTTTGTTTGTTTTCAAACATCAGTTTTCCCAAGTTATCAACTGATATCTTATCTATACAGATGATGGTACAGGTTCAATACAGTACAGCTGTGAGGGGAAACATTGATCTGTTATCTATCTGACGTAGTAAATAAGTTAACATGCATATGTGCAAAACAAGATTTAAATACGGTAAGTTTTATTGTCACCAAAAATATAAAACAATGAAACAAATATATCAGTGAAGACTCTTGTTTAAATATTGCACAAACATGTTTGCAATCTGTCCAATATTCTCTGTCGGGTGCATCTTGGTATAGCTGATGAACTGCCGCCGCAGTTTCCGTAACTCTGCCATGTTGAAGCTCCTGGTGAGCTCAATGTTTAACACTGGGTTAAGGATATTAAAACAAATGAGAGAAATACTATTACACACTAGCATTCTACAGGCTCTGTGCATACTGTAACTGTAGTCCGCTAACTACCACAGGTGGCATACCCATTTCCGGTTCTGGTTAATTTTGGCATGGCAGCATATTTTAAATAAAGTGAAGCTATGAGAAACTGAACCAGAAGCGGGTAGGGCACCAGCGGTAGTCAGCGGACTACAGTTATGTAGTTGGTATTTTTTGGTCCAAAATAAGGAATTAACCATCCTTCATCACAAACAAATACTGTAGATCTCAATCTCAGTGTTTTATATATGAATGTTCTATTATAAAGAGATAATAAGTATTAGAAGTGAATGTCCTTGGGGTATTTAAAAAAGAGCATAAACTAAAAATGTGTGCTCCAATAGTTAATCACTTCTTTACACCTGTAAACCGCTGATGTGACAATAAAGTTGATTCTGATCTTGGCTGGGTAATCATTTTAAAAGTGATCCACAGAGGAATGTCAAAGTGTTGGCTTCTGAGAATGTCTCAAGCAGAGTAACTCTCATTAAACAGTTCTATCCAAATATACTACCGTAAGCACTGACAGGCAATACCTATCATAATGCTCAGTTGCCTTCAAATGAATTCAATTATTAAGTATATTCTTGACGCACATGTGCTAATCAGCTCACGCTGCTAGGAAGTCTGGTCATTACAAGGTGATGTTGCCCTCCCAGTGGAAGTGGAATATTGCCTGCCTAGGCTTTGAGAAATAAATAGTATGTGATGTTATGAAAAGTTTAGATTTTAGAATACTAAGTAATAGTTATCAATGACACCTTATTTGTGCAAATACAGGATAAAAACACATGCAAGTATAATATAATTATGCATTTAGATGATCAAAGTATTCACTTTTGAAAACGAATTCTGATTACAGAATAGTAAACAATTATCTAAATAAGGATATCTTTTCTGTAGCTCCTTGTACGGCAATGACATCTCCAGGAACACTCGTCTTCTGTGCATTGAGAATTGCCTGGAATAGGGAAGAACAAAATACATGTTTATTCACCAGATGTAGAAGTTATTTGACTTGTGGTTGATGCCAACACACTGACAATGCACACTGCAAGGACACTCAATGCACAAATACAGACCGGCTTCCCCAAAACATATAATCACTATACCACAACAATGTTAGTTGTCAATCAAACTATTAGTACAACTGGTAGAACACGGACAAGGTTAAATAAGTAAAGGGGTGTCTGACGAAGGCACAGAGAATGCTAAATAAATAATAAATAAAATCTCACCATTAAGACATCCTGTGTGACCTTGTCCAGTTCATACAAAAAGTTTGTAGAGGACAATGGTTGCTGCGGAGTTAAAAAACAAAACGTTTTGTTGGCAAAGACACTGTAGTTATGATCTCCAGCTCTAGAGTAACATCCTCCATCCTAGCATACTATTACTTTAGGATTCAATTCCACTAAAGTCTTCTATTTTAAAACTTCCCAATGTTATCTTCCTTTCTGCTTTCCTAATATCCATGTCCCTCTTTGCTTTTCTTCTCTAAGTGGTTTAATTGAATACACTTTCAAATAGTGGCAAGAACTTACCACCCTACTTAAAATAATTACCATCTAATAATACATCCTGCTTGCCAAAAAAATTGAATGGCAGACCAATGGCTATGGGCCCTCGTACTTTATGTTCTGCTTAAGCTCTATGCCTGTAAGCATGCCATCTGGGAGCGAGTTGCACCAGCTTTGTGTAAGTCCTTACAAAGTCTAGCTGTGTAATTATGTCATTTATTTACAAAGTCAAGAACTACGCATCAGTAAATTAAAATGGGCTGTACCTCACAAACTAATTAATTTATAGAGATGGTTTCTGCTTCTCATTTGAATTCATGTTTCTAGACCCCACCAAAGAGCACCTGCTATCCATGCAGCACTCTGCTTGCCACATTTTTTGTTTCAGTAAATGTCTAGTTAGTTACTATGAACTTATCACACAACCTTAGCAGTGGATTTATGAATAGCTGTTGAAACCCTGCCCTGTGATCTGATAGAATTGCTCACACTCTGTGTAGACTTGTTTGGTGGTGGTGCTTTTCTTTTGAAAATGGCGTCAGAGATGTCTTCGAACGGAATCGTGTCCTCTTTCTGGATGGTGAAGAGAGGACTGTCCCATCGGTTTCTGGAGTCAGGAGCTTCAAATCTCAGCACTAATGCATCTAAGCTACAAAAAAAAAGAGAAAAAGTAATAAAAGACAAGACATGAGACAAGAGAATGCACAACACCTAAATTAACCACATGAACATTAGAGTCCATATTACGGGGCAAACATTTGGCAAAAATAACAGATCTACAAGCTCACAAGTTGCAAACACGTTGTGGCCTTGTAGATCACCTATTTTTGGTGAAGAGATTTGCTGGAAAGAGAACTAGTATAAACCCCTGGCGGACTCCAGTCCAGTCAACAAAGAATATAGGATTGAAGTGGTTAATTCAACTGAAATAATGTGATTATAAAATTGCCCAGAAAAGACAAGCAATTGTAGTTGTGCATAATGAGGAACTTTGTTGTGCATTCTCACTTACATCTCCTGGGTGAACTGCTCAGTGGGGTCCCTGGTGCCGTTCCATTCTGAACTCACTTCAGCAGAGGTCAAACAGTACACCTTCATGAAAAAATTGAAATAGCAAGGTTCATTTATTTGGCAAAACTACAAAAAGCCAACCAGTTGTAAAAGAAGTCTGCTACAACATTTTCTCTTTTGTACCTACCAGGCAGTGAGGCGTCTGTGTGTGTTTGATGATACAGTAAAGCTCATATCTGTAACCTGCAGGGCACATGAAATTCAAAGGTAAAGATGTGAAAAAAGATCAATGCCTTTAATAAATGCAGCTTGAGAGAGATAAGATTTACCTTTGATGTAATTTAACGAATCCAAAATTACAATATCATCCTTGTTGACCCTCCTAAACAGGTGTTTGGAACAATGAATAAATGCATTTAAAAAATGACAATGAACATCAATGCAAGATCTTAACCTAAATCAAATAATGTTACAAAATGGAAGAAAAAAAAACACACACCTCTCTACTTCAGCTTTTAAACTCCCTCTGACATTCTTTTCCTTCTGTGAATCTTAAACAGACACAAACAACCCTTTGTCAGAACAAGCAATTTTCCACATTTTTAAAAGATCTTCCACTTGTGATGTATGTTGGTTTTGTGACAGGCAGCAGCGTAAACTACAGTCAGTGGTGTAAAGTAACTAAGTACATGTACTCAAGTACGATTTTTATACTTTACTGGAGTATTTCCAATACTTTTACTTCACTACACCTCAGAGGCAAATATTACACTTTTACTCCAGTACAATTATTTAAAAACTAGCTACTGATTACTTGGTAGATTTGATTATTATTACAAAACATACAAACATTACCCTCTTCAGCCCTTCGGCTATTTGAAAATAGCCAATCTTCAAGCTAGCTCACAAGCTACGTGTTCTGAGCTTGTAGATCTGCTATTTTTAAAAGATTTTTTTATACATTTTGAACACTTGTGAAATGGGACATTCTGCACAATGAATACTTTTACTTTTGGTACTTCAAGTACATTTTGAAGCCAATACCTTTATACTTTCACTCAAGTAAATTGTGCATACAGGACTTTTTCCTGTAACATAGTATCTCTACATTGTGGTATTGATACTTTTACTTAAAACATGTGAGTACTGTTTCCATTAGCTGTAGAATACAACTCTCGTAGACGTATTTATGATTCTGACGTTTTCAATCTACGAGTTGTAGGGTTCACGCCCCATTCTGCACTATGCCCCGTAGACACTCCAAACATGTACAAATTGAAAATAAGGTGCTTACCCCCCAGCCCCAAATGTTAACTGTCTCTACGCGGTAGTAGTTTAATGTAATAATCCATATCTTTCAATAAAGAAGTGTTTTAATGCCGTCTGTGGCCGAACGCCATTTTTTCACCCTCGTTTACTTCCTCTTAACATTTAGTGTAATTCCGGGTTTCACCGGATGCGCCCCGTCACTACCCGTCACTACCGCCCATTGGGAACTTCCGACAGAATCGGCCACAGACGGCATTAAAACACTTCTTTATTGAAAGATATGGATTATTACATTAAACTACTACCACGTAGAGACAGTTAACATTTGGGGCTTGGGGGTAAGCACCTTTATTTTCAATTTGTACATGTTTGGAGTGTCTACGGGGCATAGTCCAGAAAGTCCCTGTGTCCATGGGGCCTGCACCCTACAACTCTCGTAGATTGAAAACGTCAGAATCATAAATACGTCTACGAGAGTTGTATTCTACAGCTATGTTTCCATCACTGACAACAGTGTGATCAAAATGTCATCAGGACTTTTACCAGCATAGACAGCGTTCTTCTTCTCAACGCCCATCGTCCCATCATCGCCCACAACGTGAACCTTTCTGTCTGTGTTCTGCTCAAAGTAGCTCTTTAGTTCTCCTGCCCTCCGTGTTTTACCACTACAGGGAAAACCACACATCACGATCAGCGGCATAGTTTAGCTTTGAAGTATTATTATTATTAGATCCTGATCTGTTTGCTTCACTGACTGAGCAGCATGTTGTTATTTCTTCTTCTTCTTTTCTAGGTTTCCATGGCGGCGGATGTTGTTTAGTTAACCCGGAAGTAATCGTTTCAGGATGACGTCCCAAAAGGGGGCGTTGCCACAAGTGATGATCATCAAACATTTTCATGTCAAGCACATAGAGTTAAAAATAAGGTCAAGCATCCCAAAATTAATCAGTGGTGTAAAGTAACTAAGTACATGTACTCAAGTACTGTACTTGAGTACAGTTTTAAGGTATTTTTACTTTCTTCAATATTTACAATTTTCAATACTTTTACTTCTACTCCACTACAATTATATGAACATTTTAGTTACTTGATTATTATTATTATTATTTGATTTATATTACAAAACACACTAACCTTCAGCCCTATATATTTTTTTTTTCGGGCCATTTGAAAATAGCCGATCTACAAGATCTGCTATTTTCTAAAGATTTGTTATACATTTTGAACTTTCTGCACAAATTGAGTAGCCTACTTTTACTTTTGGTACTTTAAGTACAGTATATTTTGATGCCGATACTTTTGTACTTTTACTCAAGTACATTTGTAATACGGGACTTCTACTTGTAACAGAGTATCTACACTGCAGTATTGATACTTTAACTTAAGTAAAGAAATGTAGTACTTTTTCCACCACTGAAATTGATATGTATCTGACCCCCATTAGAAAATATTTTGTGCCAGAGACCAGTCAACATTTGTCAAGATTTGTCAAGATTTTTTGAATAGCTGAATTTAAAATAATAATAATAGGGGCTTATTATAGACAGTGTTTAAAATGTTCCTGATTTTGTTGGGGTCCACCAAGGGACCACCTGGAGCCCCCTCAAGGACCCATGGGGTTTCCCGGACCCCTGTTTGAGAAGTGGGATCCGGGCATTTAATAGCATCAACATTTGTATCATCATTTATATGATCAACAATTACATCTTCTCGTCTGATTCATGATCAGGTTTCATTGATCTAACCTTTCAATCCATGTTGCTTTTATAGTAAGCATTAGGTATCAGTGTTAAACATTTTTAAATCTACGTAATGATATTAAAATACAATTCCAATGCACTCTATTAGTCAGATTATTTAAAATATTGCACTGATACCTTGGAAACAGGGAAATTAGGCAAAATTAGCCAAAAATTGTTGAGACAAGTAGGCTATAGCTTTCTGTATCAATTTATTACATGATATAACTTAGACACAATACTCAAATTATGAGTGAGCCACAAACATGCAACATGATTGACCTAAAGCAATTGGCTACTGCACATTGATAACCGCATCTTCATGTATCAAAATTGGCACCTCTGACAAAAGAAAACAATCAAACAATCTTCAGGCAGGATCCTGCTTGCTGTAAGAAAAGAAAAACATAACATAAAATACACACATGCTCCAGTGCACACAAACATATGCACTTAAAATCACACATATCGATAATATCTACTGTATATAAATTGTATATTACATCAATATAAATTATAATAAATTCTACTAACATGTCCAAGCCCTGTTTGTGTTGAGCATGTAGAGCAATTTTTAACAGCTCAAAGATCATCTCCCTCAGGTCCTCTGCTTTATATGATGGGATGACAGCTTCCACTTTACGGGGTAGATCAACATTTGCCAACACAGACTCCAAAATAGTGCTGTCCACAACGCTTTTCTTGCCCATGAAGTGACCTTACAGAACAAAGCACATCATTTCAATGTGAACAATTACAAGAAAAAGAAAAATATGCTCTACATTTTTGTAAAAAAAAAGAAAAGAAAAGAAAGAAAGAAAGTAAAAAGAATACAGTGACTTTACCTGTTGCCCATAGATTTCCCCTCGGGTTCATCTTGATCTTTGAAACTTTATTTCTGATTTCTTTTAAATCTAGAGTCATAGAAGACGTCATAGCAATGTAAGAGATTAGAATAAAAGAAGACAGAAATCCAGTTCTGCAAATCCCTGGCAATGTTCCACTCATCCTTTTATACTGCATGTATTATTCAAATAGACAATGGTGAATCCCTCTAGGATTTCAATCTCTGTGCACTTCTGCTACTCAAGACCAGAGCCTGGCAGTTATAAGGAGAAGGGATGGGCTTAATATTCTAATAGGATGAAATCACCCACCAGCGGTTGGTCCCTCATGTGATGATGTGTTAAGAGTGTACCATTCTAACCTGCTGTGGCCACTTCAAAGCATATCAGCGGTCCAACATAAATCATTCTCATGCACAAATGCCATCTCTGAAAAGAGAAGAATAGCTTTGCTTTGACATCATGTGGTTCTGTGGTATTAGAGCCAGCACCTCTAACATTTCAGACTGAAGACAAGGAGAGCACCATTCATTTCAACAATTTATTTTATGTTTGAAGTAAGCATACTTCAAATATAAAGTATACAGCAAGGCACAAGGGCCATTGTACGCTGAATATGTGTGTGTTCATTTGTACACAGATAATCTTACTGTTCTTACTGTACACAGTATCAAAGGTACAAATGTCTCTCAACCAGTATTATAAAACTAGAAACAAGGTGAAAAATTACATTTCTTTTTGGCCTCCCTACTTTTCACAGTGGCTATAAGGACAGATGCTTAGGATTACAGAGAAATAAACCACCTTCCCAAAATAATGTATGCAATTGAATGTGGGAGATATATGCACATTGAATTGCAATTTTTACATTGCGCTGAATTCACCTGCCACTCCTCAAAGCCACATTAATCAATGACATTGACTATGGAGGTAGGAAAGAGCATAACAGTACAACACAACATACAATCTTGGGTAATAACACTGCCTCAATTTTGACACAGCTCTTACAAATCTCATAGTTTTGTTTGTACTGTAACTGTTTTTGTGTTGTTGTGTTTTTTTGTATGGTATTGTATTGTATTGTATTGTATTGTATTGTATTGTATTGTATTGTATTGTATTGTATTGTATTGTATTGTATTGTATTGTATTGTATTGTATTGTATTGTATTGTATTGATAATTACTTAGGCCACTACTTTTTATAACCTGCCCTGGGACTACAGATGAAAATGAGCTATTTAACTAACTCTGGCACATTGTTGTGGAAACTGAAATGTTTAATTTTTTTCATTTTCCAGCTCCAGGCTGACATACAACCAAAAATGCATTACAATTGTATAATACACATTTCAGTAAAAAAGGAAATCTGCATGCCACATTTTTTTAAATAATAATGGATGAAAAAGGAAAAGAAATGTATATATGTATCAAAGTAGATTCCAGCAACACTGTAATGCAAATACCATCTATTTATAGGCTGAGCTTTCGGTACAAGACCTTCGTCAGAACATGTGGAGAGTGAAATTACACATCCAAATATACTTCAGAGTGGAGGCGTGAACAAGTGCAGGCAGGTGCACTCAGCAATCAGCAAGTCAATCAGTCATGAAGTCAGTGTATGACAGATTCAGAGAATTAGTTGATTCTGAAGAAAGCCTAAGGGGCGAAACGTCAAATAAAAATACATATGGAACCAGAATGTGCAACGTTTTCCCCTCCTATTTAAGATTGTTCCCGAAGGTCAGCACCTCACCAAACCCTTGGTGTGCGTTACCGTTCCTGCTGCAATAGAATCAGAGAATAAAAAGAGATGTTTTCTCGATTTAACCTGCAAATATGTTTTGCAGGTTTTACTATACACCTATGCTTTGATGTTTATAAGGAGTTGGTATATCTTGTACTTTAGTCTAGGCGTACTTATTTTTCCATGTCATGAGACTCATGACTTTTGATAGTCTGGTCTGTAGTCTGACTATTCATGTCTCTTATGTTGCCTTGTTACCCAGATGTTGTGTACTCATGGTCATGACTCTGTATGAAGATGTTTGATTTGTTTATAATGTACAATACTACTTTTGTTTTCCTTTATATTTCTGAGACTAGGTTACTCAGTATTGATGATACCTGATTTACTTCCTTTGCGTAATGTGTGCACCTGTCTGATTGTTCACGCCTCCACTCCAGTCATTTCACTCTCCATGGGAGCATTATGTAATCTTCTCTGAGAATCTGATCTGATTTCAGAGCGCTCTGGTTTTGACATCATAGTGTTCTTGTACCCAAATAAACCGATAAAGTGTTTGGATTTCAATGTTGCATGGGGTCTATTTTGAGAGGGAAGAATTGAAATTCAAGTTCAATTCTACGCTAGGGGATTTTTTAACCTAACTAACCCTAAGTTACAACAACATTGTTCTTGAGAAACAGTTTTGCAATGACAGATTATAAAGACTGCTATATATGTCTGTTTAGAGACATGAGGCCACTGCCTTGTGTTACCTAAACAGGTCACCTAACAGCTAAATCCACAGACGATAATAACAGAAAGGGGAAACATTCTTTAAATGTATATGTTATTTTTTTTTACCAAATGCAATGTTGTCAATTGGCTGTCAAATGTCAAATGTAATATGTGATATGTGTTTTCAGGACTGCAGTGTGGACAGAGATTATTTCAGCTAAAATGTTTTACTGACTGGAGTGCATTGGATATGTACAACCACCATATCTCTGCTGTCCGGCAGGAACCAGCTAACTCCAAAATGTTCATTCTTCAGGAAATGAAAAAAACTAAACTGAAAAAAACAATAAGTGGAGTTAGGAGGTTTTGTTCATCATTGATAAGAACAGCTGAATGGACCTCCAAGCTCACAATGAGGTTGGAGGTCAAAAGGGGGGGAGCCTGGAGTCGGCAAAACCAGCTCCAGATCCAATGGAGTTAGCTGCTTTTGTCAAAAGCATGTTTTAGCACTTTTTAATACTTTTCATCGGTTCAATATTTTTTTACCAACAGACGTAAAGGGTGTTCAATAGCACTGATTTATGAAAAAAAAATGCAAAAGCGGAGAAATTGAGTTAGCTGGTTCCTGCCGGACAGCAACAATATGCTACAACCTGGGGTATGAAGAAGACTGTGGGCACTTGAGAAGACTGGGCCCAAGCCTTCATGAGGACTATGACAGATAATGGTCACCTCACCTTGTTATTTTAATTAATTGATATTTTTGCAATTTGACAAATTTGATGGATTCTGTCAATTCTCAGTAGTAGCCTACCAAGTGTTGCCTATTTCAAATTTGTTATCAAATGGCTGTCAAATATGCTCACCTCACCTGTCTGTAATTTGTTATTTTAATTAATTGATATTCTGCAATTTGACAAACTTGATGGAGTCTGTTAATTCTCGGTAGTAGCCTACCAAGTGTTGCCTATTTCAATTTTGTTATCAAATGGCTGTCAAATGTCAAATGTAATATGTGTTTTCAGGACTGCAGTGTGGACGGAGATTATTTCAGATAACATTTTTGTGTGGCTGTGAATGTGTTTTCATTTTCAAATTTGTTTTTAAATGAAAATGTATTAGTGTGGCTGTAGCCTAAAGCAACTCTCATTCAACACTTCTATTCCTACACTGTCGTATTGCACTGACACGCAATTCCTGTCAGGATGCTTGCCTTCAAATGAATTCAATTAAAATAAATGCTCTTTGATGCACATGTGCTTATCTACTCACCCTGCTAGGAAGTCTGGTCTTTTGTTATGGCATGCCTTTGCCTTCCCACTGGAAGTGGGATATTGCCTGCCTTAGCTTTGAGATACAAATAAGGTGTATGTAATGTGACAATGATCAAATGATATTTCAGAATGATAATATAAATTATACCTAATTTGTACGTAGTGATAAAAATACATGCAAGCATCATGATACATTTTCAAAATTAAAGGGGAAAAAAACAAATAGACCAATAGCAATATATGTCACTATAACTTCTCTGTTTTGAAAGCAAATTTCCATTATAGAATAGTAAACATTATTTAAATACAGATATCTTTCTGTCGACCCTGGAACATTTGCCTGGAATAAAAACAAAACAAATACAAAACATGTTTATTTACCAGATACAGAAGCAATTTTACTGTTGTGTTTGATCCCAAAAACATATACTAAACCAGGACAATTTTTGTTGTCAGTCAAGCTACTGTATTAGTACAAGTGGCTTACTGACAATATCACATGATGGTAGACACCATGGACAAGGTTAGATAAGTAAAGTCTGACAAAGGGACAGAAACAGAAAAAAATAAACAGCTGAAGTTTCTCCATCAAGACATCCTGTGTGATCGTATGCAGAGAGTTCAAAAGTTAACAAAATGCCACTTTGTGTACCCAGATGCTGTAGTAGTTACTACAAGGTGTGCACCATTCCTCTGCCATCGGTGTGTGTTTCACAGGTAAATATTGCAGGTAAAATCAGACAGATTAAATAGATATAATAGGCAGATCAACCAAATAGATCAGATAAGCAAACATAATGGTCTAAACCAGGGGTCTTCAACGTTTTCAGGCCAAGGACCCCCTAGCTGAGAGAGAGATGAAGCTGGGACCTCCTATCTGAGAGAGATGAAGCAGGGACCCCCTCTATATTGTATGAAATTGTGTTTTAGATGAAACTTTTTTTGTTTACTTGGTCTGCTCTTTTTTCCCCTTTACACTTATACCTCTTTGCCAAAAAATAGCCGATCTACAAGCTCACAACGCCTCGCAGCGCAAGGCGTTGTGAGCTTGTAGATCTGCTATTTTTGGCTAAAGTATTCCTCAGAAAAAGGGACGCTAGGGTTCAAGTGTTTAAGGTAAAAAAAATAATCCTATCACACAAAGATTTGGCGGACCCCCTGTAGTAAAAGTGTAGTTGAAGACCCCTGGTCAAAACCACAGTTTGGACGACTATGTTTTCACCAGTCAAGAAGTTTCACCCTCCCCCATGGCTATTGACCAAGTCAGTATCTACAGACTGGAGTGCATAGGATATGTACATCCATGCTACAACCTGGGGTATGCAGAGGACTGTGGGCACTTGAGATGACTGGGCCCAAGCCTTCATGAGGACTATGACAGATAATACCGTCACCTCACCTGTCTGTGATTTGTCATTTTTAATTAATTGATATTCTGCAGTTAGATTTTTATCAAACTTAAAAGTAGATAAAGTAGTAGATGGAGAGACGCTTCACTAGCTGGGCATGTTGTTAATAAAGGTAACCTGGAAGTAAGTACATACATACATTTCAGTATGACGTGATAAAAGGGGGGGTGCACCAATTACCAAACATTATCATCAAATATTTATATGATGATGCTTGTCATAATGTTTCATTGATGTAGCCTCCAAACCCATGTGGCTTTTTTATTAAGAGCACTTCACCCATTTTCTTAATATAAGTGGTCCTTCAATAATACTCATTATTGGGTAGTGGTGGGAGAAGAGTAAAAACAGCTACTGTACGTGTCCTGAAGTGACCACCTTACCGCTTATCACCGTGGCTCAGTGACGTCATTTTGTAGTAATGGCTAAAATTGCTGATTGTTCTTGCGTTAGACATGGAGTTAGTAGACAGAAATGGTGCTAAATGGTGGTAATGAGCATTAGTGAGGAGTGAGGCCCAATATATTATGGGAGGTTGAAAATGGGTGAAGTGGTCCTTTAAGCATTAGGTGTCATTGTACAATTATATTAAAAGGTTTATACAATTCCCATGCACTCTGGGCAAATCATGTAAAATATTGCATTGGTACTTTGGATATACTGCATGCTGTAGAGTTAGTAAATAAATAAGCTGTAAATAAGCAAAACAAATTGAGACCAGTAGGCATAGCTTTCTGTACCAATTTATTACATGACAGGAATCAAAACTAAAATTATGAATGAACCACAAACATTAGACATTAAACCTCAAAGCAGTGGCTATTGGATCTTTTTTTTTTTTTGTTCTTTATTTACCCAGGGTAATTGCTAAACATACATGCTCATTTTCAGCAACACCCTGCACATAGACACACACAATAATCATTGATAATGATAATCACGACCTTCATTTATCAAAATTGCCACCACTGACAAAAATAATAAAGAATAAGTTATAACTTATTTCAGCTTACATTTTTCACAAAATATGTATTGAGGACCCCCTCGAAAACGAGATGCTGCATCTCAAGGGGCTTATCCTCTAGTGAAATTTCTAAAATAAATAAATACAAATAACTAAAATAAAATACAATAATCAACTTGTTCTATCTTCAGGCAGGATCCTGCTTGCTGTAAGAGAAAATATGATATATAATAGTTGATATGCTCCAGTACACACAAAAACACATACACTTAAAACACATTTATATTATCTTTATAAATTGTGAATTATTATAAATTAAATCAATAATATAAATTCTACTAACATGTCCAAGCCCTGTTTGTGTTGAGCATGTAGAGCAATTTTTAACAGCTCAAAGATCATCTCCCTCTCCCCTGCTTTATGTGATGGGATGGCAGCTTCCACTTTACTGGGTAGATCAACATTTCCCAACACAGACTCCAAGATAGTGCTGTCCACAACACTTTTCTTGCCCATGAAGTGACCTTACAGAACAAAGCACATCAATTCAATGTGAACAATTAGAAGATAAATATATTTAAAAATATACTGTACATTTTTTAATACATGACTTTACCTGTTGCCCATAGATTTCCTCGCGGGTTCACTTTGATCTTTGAAACTTTGTTTCGAAGTTCTGTTAAATCTAGAGTCATTGAAGACGTCATAGCAATGTATGAGATTAGAATGAAAGAAGACAGAAATCCAGTTCTGCAAATCCCTGCCAATGGTCCACTCATCCCTTATACTGTATGTATTATTCAATTATTGCTGGTGAATCCCTCCAGGATTTAAAATGTCTTAGCACTTCTGCTACTCCGGAGCCTGGCAGTTATACAGAGAAGGGATGGGCTTAATATTCTAATATGAAATCCCCCACCAGTGGTTGGTCCCTTATGTGATGATGTTATAAGAGCGTACCATTGTAACCTGCGGTGGAATTTCCCCCACAGGATAATAAAGGTATCTATCCATCTCGCCACTTCAAAGAATCTTATCTGCAGTGCAATACCAAGAATTCCCATGCACAAATGCCATCTCTACAAAGAATAATTCTTTGCATGCATCATTTTCCTTGGCATTTGAGCCGATTACTCTAACGTTTCAAACTGAAGACAAGGAGAGCACCATTAATTGCACCAATTTATTTTGTATTTGAAGTAAACATAACAGCAAGGCACAAAGGCCACTGCATGCTGAATAGGTGAGGGCTTTATAAAATGCTGCAATTCAATCATAAGATAATGTATGTACACAGATTAACTTACTGTTCTTACTGTACACAGTATCAAAAGTACAAATGTCTCTCAACAAGCATTATAAAACAAGAAACATGTTGTGAAAATTACATATTTTCATTTTGGCCTCTGCACTTTCCACAGTGGCCATTATGGTGATTTAAGGACAGATGCTTAGGATTACAGACAAATAAACCGCTCATATAGCACTTAAATAGAAACTTCACTTGATAATCAAGTCAATATGACCATATATTAATATCATTCCCAAAATAATTTATGAAATTCAATGTGGGATATAATATAACTTTTTTTTTCTTACATTGCACTGAATTAACCTGCCTCCCCAAAGCCACATCAAGTATAACAATCACGGCCATTGACTGTGGAGGTAGGAAAAGCCCAAAATCCCAAACAACACGACAGACTGCTATACAAACTAGGGCCTGCATTCGTGAAGCACCCTAGAATACAAGTGCGGACCAGAGACCAACTTTCCTCTAAATTCACATGTATACAATCCTTGTACGATTGTATAACCTAACCAGTGTTCCCAGACGAGTGGTTTCCCATTTTCTTAAAGGCTTCATAAATACAGGCCCTGGTTTCTAAAACATGCATTCAAACATGTCATCGACCTTCACTTACACACTTCATAACACCTGCTCCGGATTCTTCTGAAACAATTAAAAACAAAATTAAAGTACCCTGATCTCGATAATGTCCTTTCACTTGCTTGAACACACTATTCGGAGGTATTCTCAATCACCACTGTGCCACATTTCCAATACCTCTGCATCACCTAATGGTTCCACAGAACACTCCGTATTACACCGGCTCCAGGATGACAAGCAACCAAAAATTCTATACATTTACAATAGCCACATGATAGAAACACATTTTAGATAAGTAAAATAAATTGTGTAAGGATTTAAATGAAAGTTATGTAAAAAATAAAATAAATCATTAGATGGCTTTTGTTTTGTTAACTGTTTTATATGAATGTAAAACTATGTTTTGGATACTGAAATATACCACATTTTGTTTAAATGATGACCATAAATGTGTGTAAATAAATATATTAGAAATGCTTATGGGTGCAATACATTTGTACTTCATTGGTATTGCATTCGGCAACCTGAATTTTATTCAGGTATTAATATTCTGTGTTGCAATAAATAATGCTTTAACATGAATTTACACTAATTGGATGGCTGTTGATAACATTGGTAAAATCCATCCCCTCCCTTCTGTTATATCAGTCAATACTAACAAAATTAAGACATTCCTGAGTATCTTGTTTGGGTGGATGCAACAATTAGAAAATACTACTAGAGATCTATAGTTCTAAGATTGTGAGTGTGTCCCAAAGGCTCTTCAACAGTTATTGTCTATATAATACCAACATGCAGGAGCTATTCAAAAGAAATATGTGATGCTAAAATATGTCTTATCTTCTAAAAAATACTGCCTTTCAGTAAATGTAGGAGTGTATTTCAATTGTGACATCTGGCATCAATGGAGCCCAAAACATCACAAGTACCGCTTCAAAGCGAGAGTTGTACAGTACGTCATCGTCACACAAACTGTAATAAAAAAAAAGAAAAAAGATGGGAGATACTGAAGCAGCTTTAAAGATGTTTGCTCTGCCTACTGGAGACAGACTTCCTGTGTTTGAGCTTTTGAGCTGGGTTTTAAATGACAGTTCAAGGTGCCATCACAGTGTGGTCCTGATGATTTCTCTTCTGCCTGCTGTGCATCATCTGAGCGCCGTTGTAGCGATTCATTCACTGCATCAGCCTCAGATGATCTAGCATGTTGCACCTCCTTTCTAATCTCTGGTTCCTCCACGGAGGACAGGGGCTTCTCGTCTTCTTTTACTTTGTGTACGATGTAAAGGTGCCTGTTAAGTGACATTGGGGATGTGAAGCATAGTCCACAGTGAAGGCACTGGGGAGTGTTGTCGTCGGTCTTATGCTGAGGTATGTGCTCCTGGAACTGAGTGCTGTCCTCTGTGGTGAAGCCACACTTTGAGCAGCGAAACGAAGCCTTCGGACGTTTGGCCGAAGAAACGTCTTGACTGACGGCAGGGTCTCGCCTCTCGCTCTGGGTGTCTGTGGCAGGTCTTTTTGTGCCCAGTCCCTGTTAAAACAAACAAACAAGCCACCGTTCGAGAATGACAACAAATACGGATAAGATGCATTTTCCTTGTGGTTACTGTAATTATGCATGTTGTTTTCTATGTAAAGATAAAGGAAATGTACAGATAAGAAGGAGGAAAACAAATCACCTCTCTCAAGACGTTGGATTCCTGTATAGGTGTTTTTGGCATTAAGCTTAAATCAGGGTTTTTGATGCCGTGCATTAGACTTATGTGGTTCTTCAACATCACACCCGTGTTGAATACGGTCTTTGTATCCGTGCAATACCTTGGGAATGAAAAGCACACCACATGAGAATAAATAACTTATTTTAATAAAATGATTTAAGACAATGACAAGACTGCATATTTTATGAAAGTCTTACCAACAAGAGTACGTTTTCTTAACATCATGGTCATTGCGTATGTGCCTTCTCAAACTGGTCGAAGAGTTGAAAGACCTCTCACACTGTCGACACGGATACCTCTTCATGGACTGTAAAAAACATATATACAGTTGACTAACTTGGCTATATAGAAAAATGCACAGGCTGATGCCAACATCTACTGTACTTTACTTCTTAACAATAATAGATCATTTTTATTCACAAAGTGGCCATTTTGCTCTTCATCATCTGAGGGTTGAGAAACTTGCAAATAAACTAAATGGCTGCCATGAGATTGTGTGAATATTGTACATTTTGTGCATATTCCTGAAGAATTCATTAACTACTCCAATACAAATACCTAAGTGAAAGACCATCAATAGGTCTTCAGTCAACTCTATTTATAACACTCCAAGTATTTTATTTTTAAATATATATAATATTATAATAATAAATGTTATTTCTATTGCACTTTTCATTCATAGGGAATCTCAGAGTGCAACATGGTAAAACAAATAATCAATCATAGAAGGGTTTAAAAAGAAATGCATAAAAAATAAAACACACTTCATCATGGAGAAGGAGAACCCATAATGCTCACCCTTCCGTGGTCACTTTTCATGTGAGAAACATAGGAGTCTCGCTCAGGGAACGCCTGGAGACACTCGCCACAGGTCCAGCCAGCAGGCTTCACACTGGGTTTGCTGTCCTGCTCGGCTCTCTTTCTGTTGGTGTCTGTGCGTGTGCGTGTGCGTGTGCGCGTGCGTTTAGCGGTGCTGGGAATATTGGGCTGCTGGACTGTGGATACAGTCTCCTGGTGCTGAGTGGTCCTGTCCGTCTGATTACCGTTCTTTTCCGCCTCCCCTTTGAAGAT
This sequence comes from Gymnoscopelus braueri, assembly GCF_963280865.1. NCBI lineage: Eukaryota > Metazoa > Chordata > Actinopteri > Myctophiformes > Myctophidae > Gymnoscopelus > Gymnoscopelus braueri. Next base: position 16,339,445 of record NC_137610.1, on the reverse strand, counting down.
ACCACCATGCACACTCTGTAGAATAGACAACAGATAGCACAAACAGAGAAATGAATTACTGCTGTACTTGTGATGAGATTTGATACAAAACTTTATTAATGCCTGAGTAGAGAACTGAATATAATATACCGTACTTTCAAGTACTAAGTGTAGATATACTGCATTATGTCCTACTACATAGTGTATACATAATGTACACATAAAGTCCTGTCTTTATATAATATGCATACCGAGGGCCAGATTTGTACATGGAAGGTGAAAACGAACTATTTATTTATTTTTGGTCATCCCAACCTTGCATTTTTCAAGCAACTTAAGTTGAAAGGGAACTGGCATGTTTTGAATGTATATTTTGTGAGTATTTGCAATTCATATCAAATCAATGAATGAATGTGTTATTGTTGTTAGTATTTCTGAAAATACTTTGATCTGATTATATCAGAATAATGCGATCGTCATTTGCTCAGAGGATGAATACATGGAAACTGTGGGAATGAAAGAAACAAGAAGGCATATCGGAATCTATTTGTTTCATAATCAAGAAACTGAAACAGGACTATAAATCACAATGACAGTGTAGTTATGTCAGTCGCCATTTCCTGCCATCATTATAACCGTAACCATTTCCCCTATAGTCAGCAGAAACAAAAACTAGAACTGGATTTGCACCTGTCTATTAGAGCACCTGTCTTTTAGAGGCTGTCTTTTCCAGCCGAATGTGTATCTAGTCTACTCCCGCCATTTGCGCAGTCCTCCTTTAAATGCATTCACAGAAGTGCACATTTTGATGATACACAAGGTATGCTAAAGATGACAAGCATATTTCCAGGCTGATGCGACTTTTTGATAAATAACGTATTTTTCTAGGAGCAGAAAGCGTCTGCTAAATGCCTAAATTGTAAATTGTAAATTGAATGCATCTGAAACAACATAAGGCGCAAAGAATTTAAGTGAGAAAAATAAAATAAAAATACGAATATAATAAGAATCTTGCCCTGAATGTGCTTACTGTACGACTGCTGGGGAATGGAAATTAATGCTGTCCAGATATGGACATACTGTATGCAGTTCTTAAATAATACATATGTAACAAAGCAGTATAGAGATACAGCATCAGGAGGCCATGTAAAGGCTCATACACAATAAAACAAAGAAAAACAATACACAATAACTAATGGATCATTCACAGAGGGTTAATTATAAAGTAATGTATCCATATTAAGTCATACACATCATATCTCAAGAAAGAAAGACAAGCAGGGCCAACCTTGAAGTGCTGCATCAACACCTGCTTCTGGGGGAAAACTGAAGAGCACTCTGGACACTTGAATACACAAGTAACTCGCTTACTGGCACTCTGATGGAAGTGCTGAAAGAGTAACTGCTTTTTCTTGAACACTGTCTCGCATGAGCACTTAAAGATTAACCTGGAAGACAGAGACAAACAATAATACAGTAAAAGAAAAAGAAAACAAAGAATAAAAGTCATTCAGAATATGTGCCAAACATATTGCGAAAGGAGAAAGGTAAATTTTTAAACAGGGCTGCCATTGTAGATTCAAGAGGTTAACTTACTGAGGTGATGTTTTGCTACTGTCGTGCTTATTTTGTACATGGGTGTCACAGCTGTCAGAGGATTTGAAGGCAACTGGACAGATGGAACACTTGTAAAAGACCTCACAGTGTTTTTCTTCGATGTGATTCTTTTGACCGTGAACCGTCTTAAAAACCATGTCACAGTGAAGACACCTGCAGGACAGGGGAGAACGAGAATAGCTTTTTCAGTCACATTTTGTCTCCAGTAACTTACAACTAGTGATTATTATCTGTCCATAATATTTTTTATTATTCATCTATGCAATTAATTTAGAAAACACGTCACAAGTTATCTGAATCCAAATAGAAATTCTGAAATTATGTAATACTGTAGTATGGAAGACAAGCATTCATATTTTGGTGAAGTTGTAAATACATATTACACATTTTTACGATACATCACTATGCCAATTATTTGTTTACTAAAATTTCATTTGATACATTTTCTGTCAATGGATTACTCATTTCACTCCTAAATGTGAGTAATTAAGGCAGCCTGATGGAAATACTTACTTGTACCAAGCCTTGCGTGTGTAGTGGAGACAGTTTTCCTTGACATGCTTCTGTATGTCTGCAGAACGACTCAGCGAGCCACACTCTGGGCAGCAGTAAGGAGACTTGTGTGCATGAATGCGTTGGTGGGCTTTGAAGCTACACCGGTTGGGTAATAACATGGAACACACCTTGCATGTCTAGATGTGATAAATGAAGAAAATTTAACACAAAAAAATATTACATCAGAAATTGCCATCATACAACTTTTTTCCCCCATATAGCTATAATACAATATCTACTTGCCAGCCCTTCCAGATCTTCTGACAACCTCTGGTAATGGCCTGCAAGTGCTCTGTAGTCTGACAATTGCTTGTTACACTCCAGGCAACGTAGCCGGTGCCGGATGACATTGTCTGGATAGAGGGGCATAACTGGTTGGCTTTTAGGTGAGGATGATGGTAAAACATGAGTGTCTGCATTCACAAATGATCCTGTGCTCAGGGGTGCAAACATTTGTTCCTCTGCAATGGGTTTCATTAAGAGCTGCGTGCACTGCATCACCATCCCTTTATTCTTGTGCTCCCGGGCATGTGACAGCAAGGCACACTTGTTAAAGAACACCAGCGTCTTTGCACAGTGGGTACATGCTACTTCAATGTGGACGCTTCTCCTGCCATAGTGGTGTATGAGACTCCTTTCCACCCCGAAGGAGTCTCCACACTCCAGGCAGCAGTATCCACGGGGCGGAAGACTGATGTTGCTCTCTGGAGGAGGATTCAGGTTGGGCACGTACGTAGGCACGGGGTTGGCATTGTTCAACAGTCTGTTTAAGGTTCCTGCTGCTGTGTTAGGAACGGAGGTGTTTGGATGAGGGCTGGGCTTCTTAACCTGATGCACCAGTGGGACAGTGCTGTACACTGTAGATGAGGAGAGAGCAGGTTGACTCTGTTGATGTGACGTGGAGCGTGCCGCAACGGAGGCCGCCACACTGTGAGGGACCAGGTTTAGGCTGGCTAAGTGCATTGCTTTGGGAAGGAAGTTTGTATTTGTTGTAGCGGGCCCTGTTAGGGCTGATGGAATTCTCTTCGGTTTCTGCCGTTGCTGTGCAAAAGAGCTTTTGACAGGGCCACCACTAGCGCTATGGAAAATTGATGGGGATTGCTTTAGGCTTGGCTTCTTAGGGTGTCCCTCTGATTTACTGTGTACAACTTTTGATGGAAGAGTACTAACTGGAGCACCTTCTTTAACAGGCATTCCAACAGTGATATCACCAGCCACATTTTGAGACTGAGGAGGAGACATATTGCAGTAGGAATCCTCACTGATCATACTCTGAGATGGAGAGGACTCATAGGCTGACTGATCGTCATCCGTCTCTGAATCAGGCAACACACTGGTGACTGTGCGCTTGATATGCCCAGACGTGGTTTTGAAAGTCTTAATTCTGACCCTGGGTATGGAGGGGGGTGAACCAGAGGCCATTGCAGGCGAGGCCTTACTACTGCTTTCACTGTAGATGCTTAAAGGGCTGTCGGAGGGTTTCATCAGCCGTTCCGCGGCTTCCAGAGGACTCCCGGGACTTTGAGGTGATGTGGGCACCTTGGGACTGGCCTTTATGGGGTCACTCTGAACCACTGATGACTCTCTAAGATTAGTTTGCTCACTGTGATCCTTTCCAGTATTCAGAGCCACAAGCGCCTCAAGGCAAGAAGATGTCTGAGTTTTGACATCTGAATGAGGGGTGGGCATATCAGGCGTAGCAGCTGAATCACAGTTGGTCTTTGTCTGATTTGGGTCATTTGGAGGAGGCAGTATACCGTCATGAGAAACGTTTTTGTCACTGTCGTAACTTCCGGAAGGCTCCTCAGTCAGTGTATGTTCGGTTTTGGTGGATTCTGTTATACTGCTCAGGGTGTTCTCGCGGGCGTCACTCTCCTCAGGGCAAACATCAAACATGCTGAGGGATATTGTTTTCTGATTGTCTGACAAGGAAGGTTCCACCAAACCTGGGAAGTAGGGTCTTTCTTGTTTTTGACAGCTGTCCACTATACTACTCTGAGTGTCTTCAGATTCAGGACTAGAGATGGGACTAAACTGAGGAAAAGATTGTGAAAAGAGTGGTGTTGCTTCAGGTTTATGCTGAATCGGTGCCTCTGCCAGCTGTTCTCTGGAGGCATCGCCATTCAGTGTCGACGCAAACGACTTGGAAAAGCCACTGTTAGGCGACTCACTGTCACTGGAGTCAACAGAGGTCTCCAGTCCCCTGTATCCATTTTGCAATGGAGGGACTGAATGCAGCCCGTCACCAAAACCTTCCAGAGACTCCTGACGACTTGTGTTTTTGACAATAACACTCACAACGGGGATATCTGCTGCAGTGACAGCGTGGTGATCCAATAAGCCATCGTCGTCCAGGCACATGTCAGTGTGTTTTAGCTGACCCTCTGTCTCCTCATGACTCTCCTGGATGGGCTCTTTGCCATCCAACCCAGTGGCATCTGGGATGTCAAAGGCAGCCAGGAGATCATCAAAATCTGGGGTTTTCATGTCACCCATGTTTGGACGGTAGGCCTGTCTAAAACCTGGGGAAACACACACAAAAATCATGATCTGTCACTGTATCTGATTCTGCCCAGTTACATAATTTATGATAGCAGCCATACATTCTTTAGATTGTTCCTGTGATGACATAAAACAAGCTATCTTCTCAACAGCTATCACCAAGTAAATTAAAACAGACCATGTCTGTGACCTTGCTAACTTTAGCAAGCCTGATGACAGTGTGTATGTGTCATTACAATCTTGACCAAGAAGCTGCAAGGCCTCGCAACATGAGCAGTTGACTTGTTTTGGTTTTGGAACGTTAGCTAGCTGTACTAGTAGCTAATGTTAGCGACAAGCAAGCTAGCAATCCAGCTACGGTGTTGTCATTAAAACGAGCCATGAAGTTAGCTAGCTAGTAATGCCTTTAATCGACGCAATACTGTACGCTTACCATCTGACCCGGTTAAAGTGGGCAACACCAATGAATTCTATATTGGGACTATGGTTTAAGGTTGACAGCTAGCCTAGCATTAGCTGTGCAGGCGTTGACGTCGTCTGTACTGTACTTCCCTTCGCCTTCTTCTCCCAAAACTCTGCATCCTATCGGCCGGAGGGACGGTTAGTCGCGCTTTGATTGGTTAGTTGTTGGTTGTCAGGCAACCGGAAGAGGCAACATCGGTGACATCAACTCTATAACTCTGCATCAACTGGCTGTTTAACATGCAAGAACAATTATATTCATCACATTGAACGAATTATTGTGGTTGTGTTGCTCTTGTCCAACGGAGTCAATTCAAGGCGTGTGGACCATCGAGTTTGGACAGCAATGGTGTAAAGTAACTAAGTACATTTACTCAAGTACTGTTTTAAGTACAATTTGAGGTATTTTTTACTTTACTGGAGCGTTTCCAATTTTCAATACTTTTACTTTTACTCCACTACATCTCAGAGGCAAATGTTGCACTTTACTCCACTACAATTATTTGAAAACTTTAGTTACTATAGTAAGTTACTATTAGTTACTTTGCGGATATAAATGATTATATTACAAAACAAAACATTAACCCTATTTTATTCCAAGGCAAATAGCCAATCTACAAACTCACAGCATTGCATGGCGATGCGTTGTGACTGATCTTGCAGATTGGCTATTTTCAAACAATGTAGTGCTTTTACTTCTGGGACTGTAGTATATTTAAGTATATTTAGTACATTTTGATGCCTATACTTTTGTACTTTTTCTCAAGTAACATTTTGAACGCAGACCTTTTAGTTGTAACAGAGTCTTTTTTATACTGTGGTATTGCTACTCTTACTTAATAAGTAAAATATCTGAGTACTTTTTTCCACCAGTGCTGGACAGTGAATGATGTCTTCATTGGCGAGGTTGCCTTACGTCAGCGCCGCAGTTGCCCTGACAACCAACTAGATCAGACAATCACAGAGAGGACGTCCCTCCAGGCTATGGACTCAAATCGTGTACTACTGGTCGACCGTTGAATGTCTTCCGGTCGTAGTTCACCCCGTGTCAACCTGGTGTCAACCGTTGAGTCCATAGTGGTTGAGTCCATATGTGTCAACTGAGTGCGTGCGTGGGAGTCACACACTGGCGACGCACGCGGACCGGAGCACGTCGCAGCTACAGAGCATGCATTTCCATACAATGGTATCATATTGCGTGTCTTCACTAACACACGCAACATCTGTTTCCGAGAAGTACGTTTTTTGAAAATCCACTCCATACACATTATGATATGAAGACGTGCAAGAAGCTCACAATCCGTTGATGTGTTAACAGTGTGTTGAGACTTGTGAGCAGTGGGGGAAAAAGTACAAAAAATGTTTTACTTAAGTAAAAGTATCAATACTGCAGATACATACATGTAGAAATAGTCTGTTACAAGTACAAGTCCGGAATTCAAAATGTACTTGAGTAAAAGTAAAAGAATATGAAAAGTAGAAAGTAGCCTACTCATTATACAAAATGTCCAATTTCACAAGTTTTCAAATGAATAAAATGTATAAAAATCTTTTGAAAATAGCTGATCTACAAGCTCTCACAATTTCATCCAAATAATACCCTCTTAAAATATTGTTTGGAGAATGGTGAGTCAATAAGTTGCATAGAAATAAAAGTATTTTGGTCTGTCAACCAAGGCCTTATAAATTTAATGTTATGAAGCAGAATCTATAACTGAGGTCATTAAGATCTGATAATGTATCGGTTGAATACCCACTTAATATTTTCTCATCCTATCCCAGATGGACTGAAGCCTCGTTGAGTTTTATGTGCTCCTGGCCAATGCCATGTCCCATATCCGGGTCAGGCAGTCTGAGAACTTCTGTGTAATAAACCGATTTGAGCCAGAATGAGTGGAACAAACAGCTGTCATTAGATGCACTTCTCTAAAAGGAAATTACAGAGTAATACTGTTGTGATTCATTTCATGGACAACATAAAAACAATAATGGATTAGACACTAGCTGATGCTCTACCAAATATCTTATCCTAGATGGTAAGACATTATTTGAAACTGTGGCATACAAGTTCACTGAATTGATCCCTATGTGATGCACTTTTCTGCACACAACCTGCATGAAAAACAAAATACTAGCCCTAGGCCTAGGGCACACCCCTCCTATTCTATTATAGTCATCCATTCAAAAGAAAAGTAGCTACAGATATAGAAGACATTTTACTAAAGAATACATTTGACTATACATGGGTATACATGGATATTTCACAGGTACATGATATTCTGAATGTTACACCCTCTCTGAGCTGCACGATTATTGCTAAAATAACAAGCTTATTCATCACAATTATTTGTGATGATTTTTGGTGGGAAAATATGTTTTTATATATTTTTTGTCTTTGTTGCTCATTGTGCTTATCGCGGTGCCATGTCTTGACATTTAATGGCCTCTGTGATTTTCAAATCATTTTGATTAATTGTGCTGCACTACTTAAATTTCACACTTCATATCATATAACAATCAGTCAACTATGGCTCTGTTTTTAATTAGGTACTGATTTAGAATGAAAACCAATTGTGCGTCAACTAACAAATATTGGGAAATCTTCCAGTCAACTTCAACCTCAAATTCAACTTCAACTTAATTTTCCCACGAAGTGCAATTGGTCATGATGATTAATATTATAATTAATATTGCGCAATGCAGCACTACACGTACGCTGCATTGTACAAACCTTCAGCACAAGGACTATATATATTTTTAAATCCCACGCTGAGCTCCAGAGAACCATCAGAAAGACCATTTGGGACAACAAGGACAGACTGGAGGACCAGTTTAACAGTGGCAACGTGATTATGTGGCGGGGAATACAGACTATAACGGACTTCAGAGGGAGAACCAGCTGTGTAGAGAGCCCCTCTACCTCCCTCCCTGGTGAGCTGAACAACTTTTTAAATTGTTCTTAAAAATTAAAGATGTCACTTCACTGACACAGGGTTAACCATTAGAGATTTTCCAATTAAATATCCTTTTAGTGAGTACGCTTTACAAGTTAACATGTTTATTATGTTGCTAACACAACAATACAATATAACAAGGTAATAAAAAAAAAGTAAGTGCACTGCAAGTAGAACGATATGATCGTCTTTTTAGATTGGGCCCACAACCACAGTCAGCAAACTTAACAATGGTGGTTGAGCTGACCCAGTCCAGGGAATCGAACCAGGAACCTTCCGGCAGCAAGCGCACTCCTCTAACCTTTAGGCCAGTGCGGCCCAATGAGCTGATAGGGTCGGTTGGCAAACTATATTATGCCTCTGTTTAATCAATACTTGGGTAATGATTTAGTGAAGTTGTGTCTCAACTAACAAAATGTATGAAATTGTCCAGTCAATGTGATTAATTATAGAATTCATTTTGCACAATCCTGTCATCTTGTGTACACAAAGTAAATAGCACTTTTTAGTCAACTGATTAGTAGTGGAAAACTGGCTGCACACTAGCAGCTGTCATTAGCATTATGACTCTGTTTAGTGTTTACACAACAATCTTCTGAGGCATGTTCATTGACTACCTAATATAGTAGACTAATAAATATAATATAGACCCCATCAATGAACCTGTTGAGGATGAATCCAATGTTTTTTGCCCTCACAAGGTGTGCTAGACACGTAATCCTTGATAAAGCTCAAAGTCAGCTATGATTAATCGACTTCTATCTGTTGTTTTGGAACGTCACAACTAAATATTGCCTCAAATCAAATGTTTCCTTATCAATAGAGATTATCACATCCTTGTGTCAAGTACTTCCTAAGAAACTGATCAGTGCAGTACGTAACGTAACATGTCTGTTAATTAATGATAAGATCTTACAAAGAGGGCAGAGTATATTTTCCCGCACAGAAGTTTACAACACAGCATTTTTGCTGCTGGGTAAGAAGACGCACAATGAGTAAGCTATTAGCTCTGATTTTCTAAACACTCTGCTTCTGTTATAGTTTTGAACTTGTTTATTGTTTCTGTGTACCTTTCTTCACAAGATATACTCAAGGACGGTGTGGAATTATTTTGCAGGGTTTTTATCTCACTGAGGAAATACAAACACAACTTCTTACTCGCTTGGTATTCCAAGTTGTGGAATATGGTCTAGCTGAAATGGTCACTTTCCAAAGGCTTGTAGGTATTAGTAAACACTGACTCATTGACTGTTTTTCAGCAGAAGCCAACGGTACCGAGCTCAAAGCTGTGACCGATGCCAATGGAAATGGTGTGGACAATCTGGCTTTTGAAATACAGGTATTTATTACCAGTCATTTTCAAAGAACATGGTACATTGTGATTGTTTGAATATAATTGCCATTTATTTTTTCTCAGGGAGATGATATCTCTGGTATTAGCAGTATCAAAGAGGAGGAAACTCGCAACAGAATGGCATCATACATGAGGTTTGTCACAATTTTTTCTTTTGGATTGTATTGTGTAAATGAAATGAGCAATGAGTGCCGCACAAATCTGTGACAGTAGTACTTGTATGCATTATAGTGCAAAAAAAAGAAAAGAACCATCTGTTCATTATGTACTGCAATGTTTCTAAGTTTGCATTGTGTATTAAAATAAGTCATTCCATACCATTGCATACTGTTGAGATGTCATGTGTTCCAGTGTAAAAAAAAATCAACAACTACAATATACGTTATAGGTAGTGGAGTCTATTGAATCAGAAAAACTGAGCAGTGAAATTTCAATTAAAGTGAACGGTTTAAAATGTGCAGAGGGAAAGTAATCAAAAAGAGAATTTAGATATAACAATGACTGTTTGTAGTGTGCAGTGCACTAACCTCTAATTTGATCTGCACTACAGCAAGATTTCCAAGCCGCTTACGGCCACAGAGGATTTTGTTAAGGCACACTCCAACACCTTCAAACACATTGTGCTGGGCATACTTGGAGCAGGTACAGTATAAGTATATGTTTTCATATTTCATACTCTTACTGGATTCATTTGGTTTTATTTAGCTTGACACAAACCTGTATCAACTGACTAAAGCAAGACAAGGAAACAAGGCTTACGAGGATGAACAACGTAAACAACATGAAATCATATAAAGGTTTCTGTATGATTGCTCAGGCATTGCTCACGGCATCATCCCCGATTAAGTTGTACTCATTTGTAAGTAACCAAGCACGTTTGTTTATCTGCCGCAGGTTATGTGGCGTTCTTCGTCACAGCATGTGTAATGGACTTCCAGAGGGCCGTTGCCCTTGTAGTTTTAACCAGTGTGGCAGTTGTGTCCACTGCCTACAGCCTTGTGAAGAAATACAAAGGGGAAAGCATTAGCCAGTGTTTCAAACCTGCAGTAAGATGCTTCGAGTCTAACCTGAGCTGGATTAAATGGTGAGTAAATACAATATGGTATAGTTATATAGATAGAGACCTAAATATGCATAGGTTTCAAATGGTAAGGAGCTGAGATGATAGTGTTATTGTATGTATCCATATACACTTTTTGTAAGTCACTCTGTATATCTTCAAAATGCCTGAATTGTAATTGTGTAATAATTGTCTCCTGTGTGCTCTGTAGGGTGTTTATCCTGGTGGCTGTGGCCGGGTTGGTGGCCTGGCTGGTGATAGACACAAGTAAACGTCCTCAACAGCTCATCTCATTTGGAGGTGTCTGTGCGTTCATCCTGGTTATGTTCATCTTCTCAGTGCACAGGGCAGCGGTGGGTTTTAATGTGTCAAACCTCCTCAGGCCAGACGTATAAATGACAATGTGACCTCGTGCTGCTATCTCTCCTGTTATCTGTACATTGTTTTTGTTAGACTTTGGATACAATTGCTGTCGGTCAGAAACCTCTTAAAAAAATGATTTTTCTCCCGCTAAATGAATGCCCAACTTTGCCATACTATAGTGTCACACAAAAGTAGCAAAAATAGCCGATCTACAAGCTCAAAACGTGTCGCATTGCGCCACGTTTTGAGATTGTAGATTTAACATTTTTGCTATTTTTTTATTCGAATTTTGAAAAGTAAGGATTTATGAGGTTTCCACCTGACAGCAACGATATCTATTAACCTTATCTATTGTGTCTCTCTAGGCTTTAAGGTTAACAAGAAATGCTTCATATTTATGGATGCTCTGTCTGTTGTGTAATGCTGCGTGTTGTGCACACATCATGTTTCCGTTCTGAATTTTCATAGGTGTCATGGAGGACTGTGTTTTGGGGTCTTGGCTTGCAGTTTTGCATTGGGCTTTTTGTCATAAGAACAGAGCCAGGACTCATTGCTTTCAAATGGCTTGGAAACCAAGTGCAGGTATGCAGTTGGAAGAATTCCTTACCTGCCATAGGCCATTATTGTTTGACTGAGTGGATCGGTCATGTCGCCCCCCCGCCCACCTCATATACTAAGTACATAAACTGTACAGTAGTAGTTAAATCAGTGGCACATACAGTATGCATGAGCGGATGTTCTCTGTGATACACTTGGAGACTTTCTCTCAACTCTCAACATCTACTTTTCCACTGTGCATTAGTCCCAAATCATTTATACTTTAATGTCATTACACGCTTGGATATGTCACATATTATGTGCAGCTAATATTTCTCTTTATGGATTTTGATTTCAGATATTTCTCGACTACACAAAAGCTGGATCTTCGTTTGTTTTTGGAGATGAGCTGATCGATGGCATTTTTGCATTCCAGGTCAGTGGCAATGCATGGCTCTTTGTGTCTGAAATACTCTCTTAACCACATTAACCTTGGTTTCCCTATTTTGGGCATTTCATGCCCAAAATCATATAGGAAAACATTATCACCCAAAATAAATCACACAAATTTCACACACACATAATACATAATAATACATTTTACCCAAACACTTTCCCGAAATAGTGAAAATAGCAGATCTACAAGTTCACAACTCATTGATTCGCAACAAGTTGTAAGCTCGTAGATGCTGTTTGTCGTACGACAAAGTATATTGTGCGTAAGTGTTTAAAATCCACACAGTTAATATAACCATTTGTAACTCCCATTTGGTTGCTCCCTCAGGCGTTGCCTATCGTTGTGTTCTTCAGCAGTGTGATGTCAGTCCTGTACTATCTTGGGATAATGCAGTGGCTCATTGTGAAGGTACTGTTCCAAGTGTCTAGTCTTCTAGAGACATCAAAGTGACCGAGCACACTTTATAGGCCAAGTGCCAAAGTTTATTATGGACGCAGAGAATAAAAACAACCAACGTTTCGCCATGCAGATGTAAACTGCCTTCTTCAGGGTATTGCATCACATCACTAACTGTAAACACCTTTAACCTAACTCTCACGGAAATGTCTTAGTCACTAATCTTTACAGCAATGGTTCACAAAGTGGGGTACGGGGACCCCCAGGGGTCCTTTGAGGGGGCTCCAGCTAAAGTTGTTAATATAGTAACCACTTTAAAAACCTATATACATCGGCTATCAATCTACAAGCTCACAGCACTTTGCATTGCGACACGTTGTGAGCTTGTACATGTGCCATTTTCAAAAGATCTTGAAATTTTTATGAATATTTTTGAAACATTTTAACAACATAAATCTTATATGCATGTGCTGATAAATTAAAACTACCTGAAGGATATTTCCTGTGCTCCCTCTGATTGTACAAATATAAATGGTCCATGAAGTATTTTCTCATATATATATAAAAGAAAATGGATTCCTCATGGACATGTTTTTGTTTTTATACAGTTTATATGTCATTATGTCTTTTGGTGCAGGTGTGCTGTTAAGCCACATGTTTCTGTCCACACAGATCTCATGGGTTATGGAGATAACGATGGGAACCTCCCCCACTGAGACCTTGAGTGTCGCTGGCAACATATTTGTTGGACAGGTATTCTGGACTAGATTAGACATGAAGTATAACAGTCTTGTATTGCACTTTTTAATAAATAAATACAAAATATACCAATAATCCTAATAGAAATCACAAATAAATAATGTTGCATGAAACAAAACATACATAGTAAAATATAGAATATAATTTATTTTAAATTAGAACTAAAGTAGAAAAACCACACGCAGTAGGCAGAAAGAAAATATGAAATCAATAACTCAATTGATCAATCAATAACAAAAATAGTAAAAGTGTATGCGTATACATTTCTCAAAATGTCTTTTTGGTCATTCAAAAGATAATACTGAATTTGTCAGCCTGAGCTTCTCAGGCAGGGCATTCCAAAGCACAGGGGTCCTGACAGCAAATGGCAATCACATTTTGTAAAATTTTGTATCTTAATTTGAAGAGTAGTCCACTAGTAGCTTGTATTTGAGTTGAATGAGTATGGGTTTCACCAGTGAATTAAGTTAAGTAGGTTAGGTTGATACAATTTAGTGTTGTTGTGCCCATATTATTGCAAAAATCCACCACTAACTCATGTACATTTGGATACATGTCTCTCTGTCCATTAGACTGAGGCTCCTCTGCTCATCAAACCATACCTGATGGACATGACCAAATCTGAAATCCACGCTGTTATGGTTGGTGGGTTTGCCACCATTGCAGGCAGTGTTATGGGGGCATTTATCTCATTTGGGGTGAGTTGACCTTCCTTGTGCTTGCTTATCACAAGTAGGCTTACATCACACACACACACACACACACACACACACACACACACACACACACACACACACACACACACACACACACACACACACACACAAAACATGAAATTGTAAAGATACGTTTATTAATGTGATGACCGAAGGTTACGATTGGATCACTTCAATATGATATTTCCCTCCGCAGAGGGTTATATCATATTGGAGTGACAATGTAGTTGCTACAGTACCTCAGAAAGATGCTAGTTAAAGAAAGGGACATAAATAATGATGGAGTAGAACTATAAGTACAGTAGCTGTGCATTTGTCTTGAACTTGAAGGGTTTTCAAATGTTTTTATTTTTGGTCATTCATGCCATTGTGTTATATATAATTTCAAGATATATCACATAGCATGTCAGATATCACAGATGTTCATTGTTTGACAACTGGCTAATTTAAACTTCATTGTACGACTATGTCACACACCGCAAACAACTGAATTTCAACCGAAAAAAGGTGAGCGTGCCGCTCACCTCTTTTCGGTCTTAGGAAGAAGTATGAATTAGGCTTCATAACTCTTTGATTAATCATCATGACTCCACTCTGAGTGTGCATCAACTTTATTCACACGTTGCAGATTGATGCATCCTCTCTGATATCTGCATCTGTGATGGCTGCTCCCTGTGCCTTGGCCATTGCCAAACTGTCTTACCCTGAGACAGAGGAGTCCAAGTTTAAGTCAGAAAAAGAAATTAAAGTGGCTTGTGGGTGTGTATAAAGTTTTCTCTTAATACTTTCTCATTCTGATTCATTCTGTTTCATGACCTGTTTTGTTTTGTATTGTTTTGTTTTCATTTCAGTGAGGAACGGAACGTTCTGGAGGCTGCTAGTAGTGGAGCGTCTGCATCAATAGGGCTGGTTGCTAACATAGCAGCAAACTTGATAGCTTTTCTTGCCATCTTGGAGTTCATCAATGCAGCTTTGAGATGGCTTGGTGGTATGGTGGGATATCCTGAAATCTCATTTGAGGTATGCCGACATACTTCCTTTTAGGTGCACTGAAGACTGAAATGTGATGTTTTGATGAGGTTATGTTGCGCTGTAATTGTGATTAATGTTACTGTTGGTGTAAATTACTGTAAAATTAACAAGTGAACCTAATATTATTTACATGATGTGCTATTATGATAAGGTTGGACTGTACCATATACTTTATTTGACTGCAGGTGTACATTAAATGTAGTTAAGTGAATCTACTGTAGTAATGTCTACATCATGTACCAACTCTTTGTGGCTGCAGATGATTTGCTCCTATGTGTTTATGCCTGTGGCCTTCATAATGGGAATACCATACGAAGAGTCTTTCACTGTGGCAGAGCTAATTGGCACCAAGCTGTTCCTGAACGAGTTCCTGGCTTATGAGAAACTGTCTGAACTGCAGACCAATAGGCTGCAGGGAATTGGGGAGACGATTTCTGTGAGTGAAAGTGCTGAGAACTTGTTTGAAGATTGCTGTTCGCGCACACCTTTGCTGTCCTTAAGCACTTTAACCGCGGCACCCCTATTTTGGGCATGTCATTATAGGCAGACATTTTCAGAAATATTAAAGCATAATAACCAAAAATCCTTTGAAAATAGCAGATCTACAAGCTCACTTTGTGTTGTAATGCTATATGTTGTGAGCTTGTAGATTAGCTATTTTGTTGGGGGGGTGTTGGTTAGTGATTAAACATGTACAGTAACTGAAATGAAAACCTTGACACAATGTTGGTATTGCCTGTTGCAGGTGCGCTCTGAGATTATCTGCACCTATGCTCTTTGTGGGTTTGCCAACTTCAGCTCAATCGGTATTATGATTGGAGGCCTATGTGAGTACTATACTGGCCGGTTCTCTTTCCCCTTGTCACATGATGCCTGCATTTACTGTGTAGACTATGAAATGACAAGGAAGTGATGCATAATGTATTTGGAGAATGAGATTTGACTAATGCCTACTTCCTCCTCTATCATAGCCTCTATATGTCCGTCCAGAAGAAGTGATATTGCATCTATAGTGTTGAGAGCCCTGTTCACTGGCACCTGTGTATCTCTTATCAATGCTTGTGTTGCAGGTGAGCACCATACATACTGAATTACATTTCTGAATCTCAAATCTACTACTGAACTGATTTATATGGCGCCTTTGCCCTGTCTCTGCACTGTAATCATGATTTATACTTTGTTGTACGATGGTGTCACGCATCGGAAATAGCAGAACTACAAGCTCACAACACGTCGGATCCGTGACACGATACAAGCTTGTTGATCGGCTATTTTCGGCATGCAATCAAGTATACAATAAACTAGAAAAAGTGCTCCTCGGAGCACAGGTCTCCGCCAGGTCAGGTACGTTATTGTGGCCTCCTGGTGGCGCTATAATAGGCCAATATGAAAAGGGTGGCATTTCTTCTTAGGCCTTTCACGGCAATCGGACACTGCGTTCATGATTTGAGGCATTTTGTTCCAAAAAATTGTTTTGCTAAATTAGACCTGCTGGTGGAGCTATAACAGGCCAATGTGAAAAGGGTGGCATTTCTTCCTCGGCCTAGTGAGAATGTGCGTGTGACATTTCACGGAAATCGCAAGCTGCGTTCATCATTTGAGGTATTTTGTTCAAAACAGACCAATCCTGCAAACTTTGGAAGCCAACCTTAGCCAATGAGGATGGAATCTGGCAAATCAGATCTGGGTTGATCACATGTAATAGAGTAATATAAAAAAGTCACACCCAGTGTGAAGTGGGCGGTGTGGTCATCACAGTGGTCATCATAGTGATGGAAGCTCACTTCCAAAAAAATGGATTTTTGGAAGTGCATAATCCTATTTATTTTTCTATTAGTTATTAATGTCATTATGTGTCTCGCTAGCCAATCACAGTGTTGAATAGAGTCAGCCAATAGAGTCAGCCAATCACAGTACAGGAAAGTGGGCCAAGTGGGCCAATCACAGTGCAGGAAACTAATACTAATGAGGTGTCCCAACCCCACTTATAGGGGCGGCTACACCGCCCAAAAATGGGTTTTGCACAAATCTGCCTCCTGGTGGCGCTATAATAGCCCCATGTGAAAGATTTGGGGCAGTGGTTCTGAATTGGTATCGAGGGAGTGCGTGTGCACAGTTTCGCAGTGACCGGGCCAACGGTGCCGGAGATTAGCTGGTAACGGACGGACAGGACACACGGACGGACGGACGGACACACAGACGGACTGACAGGGTGCAAAACATACTCTCTCGCCATGCCGAAAGACGATTACTCGGTGGACGTGCCCCCTTAATTAGGCATAACTCTGGGTTTGTGAATTTGTTTCTCAGGAATCCTCTTTGTTCCTCCACTGGACTGCTTGGAGGCGTTCAACACATCTGTTTTTAATGCCACAGATGTGAACATTAATGATTGCTGTAATGACCTCTTTGGAAGGTGAGCTTGCATGTTTTACACTTCAAAACATGTCCAAATGTAGGTATAAAGGATTCTGTGATTTTAAACGTCTTTACACATCTTTTTACTCTGTAGAAATAAGAGTGAAATTTCAAATATGTCAGACAAATATTTCTGGATGATGCAGGTCAATGATACAGGCTCTCTTAAAGTAAGAATATTGTCTCTTGCAGCACAACAAACAACAATGGGATCATTTCCTTTGAGGGCTCATGGAACACAACAGCAAACGTCACACTTCATTTCACTAAATGTTGTGGTATTATTTATGATAATGTTTGTATGTAGTTGTTTCTTTGGCCCTATGGATTGCTTTATATTTTAAACACATGATTTCTCCCATATGTATATAGGTGGATGTACTATTACCAACCATTGCACTGTATGTTTTTTCATACAAGTTTGTTTCTATGTATATATGTCTTTCGATATTGATTTAAAAATGTATAGACAACACACTCCTTTTAAAGACGTTTTTGTCTTTTACTGTATATTCCATATTGTACATACAGCCTATGCAATATCTCAGGAAATACTGTATTTAGATATCCACATTGAGGAATGAAGAATTTGAGTTAATTAATTATGAATTTTGAATTATATTAATTATTTATTAGTAATTATGCCTTGTGAAGAATTAAAAAACACTCAGAATTAATATGCAGATCATTCATGAATGCAAATGTTTTATACTTTTATTTTAGAAAATCAGCTGACACATAAGTACCAAAGAGTGAGATTGCACATTGTAAACCCACACATTTATTTATCTTATTCAGTCAGTCACTCACTCACTCCCTCAGGCACTCACTCAAATGTTGGCTAATTATTTTCACATTCACTCTCATACTTAGCCCATGACAGTTTTTCCCTTTTTGAGAAATTAGAAATGGCCTCTTGAGTCCTGTTGGAATTCATCAAGAAAGCTAATATGAGCTTGTGTAGAACTGCTTGCAAAGACCCCCAGGATTTGAATGGTTTAGGGTTGGTTTTCACAACAAACTTAAATTCTGCCTATGAGGGCGGATTCTGCCAATGCTTTTCAATGGAAACACAGCGTTTTTTTGCAGAAATACGCAAATGGCAATAAACCGCTCCGTTCCCATTGAAAAGCATAGGCAGAATCCGCCCTCATAGGCAGAATAAAATTTCGGTGTGACCTTGCCCTTAGTCCCATTTATTTATACAAGCAAATATATGAAATCAGAGGCATTACCATGCAGTCTCCCAAGCAGCAAATTGTCAACAACTAACCGAACACTGGCACTAAAAATTACACATTTCAACAAAGGAGTGGTCAACAGGCTTCTGAAAATCCCCAACCTGCAATTTCAGCTCTTTTTCCCAAGTATGTGTTTATCCCATGGTCCATGGGTCAAGTTTTAACTAGCTAATTAAATGTGTGGAACTCATTAAGAAGCTCTCCTTATTTCTGTGAACTGGCTTGTGAGTTTGAATGGCAATGAGCATGTGCACTGCCTTCCATAGTTAAAGACTTTATTGTTGTTGTACGCCCCTCAGACTTTTTCACTTACATTCAACAACACACAGCCCACAAGAAACTAAAATAAGGGTAAACTAAACCTTTTGTGACAACAATGCACACAAAAATCCCTCTTGTTAAAGAGGTGTAGTAAATCCATAGCCCAACTTTACTGTAGAGTTCTAGGAACATAGAAATATTGCATAACCTACAACTAAACATCACATGTCTAGAAATGACAACAAAAGCCTGACAAATACAGTACATCACAGATGTACGTAGCAGACGAGGCACTCCTTGCAGCTTTTAGTAATAGATACATCATGCTGCAGCTCATCTGCGGATGAGACGATGGACATTTTTTATCCATCCCACACACCATCACTTAAAATCAGGAAATAATAAAATGTTGACTTCTCTACTGAAGTCAGAAGTAGCAGAGAACGTGGTCTCTGGAACCCATAAGTTCTGACCTCTGTGCTTTCTAAGCAGTACTTCAAACCGCTGCGGTTTCATCTCGCCATGAATATTTTGTCCCACCGTGAATCTTTGGTCTGAACTAGGCTTAAACCATGCTCATACGGTATAAACCGTTTAGTTGCCACTTGCAGTCATAACAACTGAGAAATTCACAGTAAGGTTACATAACCCACACACATGGTAGGATCAACAGGCAATCCCTTCCCTTTTGTTCTTATTTTCTCCCAGTTCACAAAGAACTTGTACTTTTCCTGTCATTTGTTTATGTTATTCAACACCAACTTACACAGCGGTGGAAGTGTTACTAAAAAAAAGAGGCTGTCACAGTAAAACACTTGAAGTGTGAAAATGACATGGCCTTCCTTTTCTACCTTACTTGAACAACACCAAGGGTGTTGTCATTTGTGGGTTTGGTGTCCGATTTGTTGTCCTCTGTCTGCTGAGCCTTTCTGACCACCTTTGGACTAGAACTTGCCTTCTTGGATATCTGTGGACTGCCGGTTACTTTCCTTTGCAGCAGGGGGCTGTTGGAGCCTGTGCCCAACTTGCGATTAAGCATGGGGCTTCTGGAGCCCTTTGCCTTGGATGGCTGCTGCAGACTGTCCATGGTCTTCAGGGGGCGCAGGCCAAGAAGCCCACAGTAGTAGTTACATTGATGGTGGGTCAGGAATTGTTCAATTACTTTCGGGGAGCCATCCTCCATAAGACCTTGATAACTGGAGAAACAGAAGCCACTTTTTAACGGGACTGTGATTCAGCACTAAAATAGAATGTAATAGAATTGAATTCACACACACACACACACACACACACACACACACACACACACACACACACACACACACACAGAGAGAGACACGTTGCATGGATTAATTTAGGTACAAACCCTTTTGATTTGGTCACAACTCTAATATTAGTGAGCTTTCCTCCAACACCTGTGAGACAAAAAAAATCACAAATGTATTAATAAACAAATATGACTCCCTCTATATTCGGATTGTAATCGTTCCTATAGAGTGTTTGTTTGTTTGTTCAAATAACAGGGGTCACTCACACGAAACAGAAAGTAAATGTTCAGGTCATGATGCCAATTTTATCCAATCAGGAGAGAGAACTCAAACAGGATACAGGATAAACAAGGCAAATTGGAAGTGATGGGGGGAGTTTTCTCTCCTGATTGGATTACATTGGTAACCGTATCCTGAACTGAAAATTAAGAATTGGAGCTTCCTCCTCTATCATAGCAATTGGCGAGTGTTAGAAAATGCTTTATTCTCTCCAATCAGGATTCAGGACCTAGCTACCTTTCACTACAATCAAACAAAACATTGTAGAATTGTCTATGGGTCCAATCATTGCCAACACACTATCCATCTGGCGGTGCATACTGAAACAGTTGTCTATTGATTGCAGTTTTCACGCGCTCTCTCCCATTTGGCACAATAATGCTCTTCTTTCAGGATCTATACCGTTTTCTTTCTCACAATGGTCAAAAAAGGTGTTCATGTTTTAGGCGATATTTTTAACAATCAATGTCTCCGGTCTTTTCAGGACTTTTTCTATCTCAAGCATCGCACTGCACTCAAAACTTATGGTGTATACTTGGGATGCAGCTTTACCCCAACACCCTTTGGTACCAATAGTTACAACCAAGATCAAACTAGTAGCCTCAATATAAACGTATCTCTGTTAATACTAAACCACTCTTAGTTACAAATAGTTAGGAAAAGATCTTCCAGTCTTTCGATTTTGATTGGAATCGGCCTTCTGTTTGGAATATTATCTGCTCCTCATCTAAAAATCCAGCTCACCAGATTAGTCATTCTAAATTTATACATACATTCTTTTCATTTTTTGGAGCTAGAGAGACCACTATACCACTGTTGAAGAACAAACACTGTAGCAGTGAATGCTATCCGAATATACAGAGTAGAGGTATTTTACACATATTTTTACATTTTCAGAGTTACATTACTGTGTTGTACTAGTAGTATTAGTAGTATTACCCTCCAGCTGAGTGACCAGTAAGTTGCCATGGGTCCATTGATGGAGCCAGTGTTGGAAAGTGCAGCATTTCTGCTCCACCTCAGAGGTGGTTCTGGTGACCAGCCTGCCTTTAGCATCTATATAACAGTACTTCAGGAATACATCGTTTAGTTCACTCTCCACGGTGGCATACGGTACAGAGTTTGCTGGACGATACATCAGGTACTTAGGAATTACTCTGTAGGTACACAGAAGAAAAGGTTGATAAGCACAAAATGCTCCTTTTTACATGTTCTTTCTTTCATTCTGCAACTTTATTTTAAGTATTCATGTTACTTACTCTAGTGCACAGCCAAAGTTCTCAGGCACTCTAGCTTCAGCAGCAAATATTTTACAGTATTCCCGAATCAAGTTTTGGACTTTGCACTCCTGGAAAAACAAATAATGTATTTAAAAGTAATTACAATATATTACAGCATACTGTATGTGCATACAGAGATTTACCAAAAACACGAAGGTCACCAAGAGGTTAATAACATTTATCACGTCAAACAAGTTGCTTAATAGTTTGGTGTGCAAATCTCTTTATGCAAGTGTGACAGTGCTGTGTTGTAACACCTGAAATAAATTGCTCAGTGCTGTTCTGTAGACGTGCAATCAAACACTTACTTGCTTAGTAATTTCTTGGTTTCTCTCTGCCAGGTTGTTCCCCTCGTTGGTCCCATACGCAATTGGGTTTTTAATCTTGATGATACAGGTGCTTCCAGACTCAAATACAGGATCCAGGCCATAAATGACCTTTACCTTGCTGGCCTTGTGTGCACAACCCTCCCCAATTTGTGTCACCTCGGTCATGATGCGGCCAAAAAACCTTTCCCCCCAGGAGCCACAGTCTGCAAGGCCTTTAGTGAATAGCATAGGGATCATTTCTATTTCCTCTCCAACTGCAAGGAAGAACAAAAAAAAAAGAAAGAAAAAGAAAATCACATTTGTCAATAACATTTAATTTTATCCCAACTTCCAGATTCAAGGGTTGTAAAATTTTTGTTTTGTATTTTAAATAACATGTTCTAGGAAATAATTGTCTTATTAGGGCACGGTCACACCGCACTTTTATTTTACCTCTGGGGTGGAATCTGCCAATGGTTTGTCAATGAAAATGCGTGGATTCATGGTCTTGAGATGTTTTGACCATGAATCCACGCATTTGCATTGACAAAGCATTGACAGATTCCGCCCCAGAGGTAAAAAGTGCAGTGGGACCGTGCCCTTATGCTGTAATGCTGTTAACATTTACCTTCCAATTCGTCTTTTTGCAGGAACTCAGACATAACTGTAAAACATAAAATGCAGAGTCAAAAAGTAGGGAAAAACAGTTAATATTAGATCTAGACATCAATCGCATTTGCAGCAGGCCTCATTTACTGTCAACGCTGAGTAGGAAGTCGGTGGTGTCAGTCCCATATTCGTTAGTGATGGTGCAACCATACACCCCACAGTCTAGGCTGGATGCTTGGACAATAGCCAGGGCGACTTGGCTTTCATCTCCTCCACTGGATGGGGGGAAAAAAAGAAAAAACAGGGAGACACACATGAACACATGGCGCTGCATGAGCTCATTTGAAATGCACCTGCTCTCAAGAGATTGTGCACCCACAAGGGGGCAGTGTGGGACAAATGGTAGTGAGGGAGTTTTCTGCTGACACAGCAGCCAATAGCACATACTGTATATAGACCTTTAATGCCCTCTGGAGGTGGTGAACCAGTGTCTCAGCTTACAGGGTCTGTGTCTGGCCAGAATATTGCCTCTGTATGTCACAGCTGTGGGGTTCATGTGGTTACATGATCTAGAGAGCTCTGCAGCGAAAAGGGGACTGTGACACTGTTATGGGGTTCACTCAGTGGCCTAGCTAAAATGTGTTCATCCTCTGTAGATTATTGTTTCACATTTAGATCCAGTGCAGCTTAACCAGTCATGTTGGTTACTGAGGAATTCTCACATCAATAGCAATGGCGCAGCTTCTACATAGAGCAGATTGCTCGCAATTATAGAGGTGGCTTACATTAGCGTGATCGTGGGGCTTTGGTAGTGGGTGCGATTACAGACACATGGAGTTATTTAGTTGGCCAGGGATTTACCTTCGTTTGACCTCTAGTATCTCCTCTTCATCTCTGTACCACTTAATTGTGCAGTCACTCAGCACGTTGAAGAACTGGCACCAGAGTTTCAGGTGTCCAGAGGCGTCTGGGAAGGGCTCCCCCCTGATCTTGCGAATGACCTGAGGAGCTGGTGGTTTGTGACAGAGAGGGGGCCATCAGTAAGCACAAGGTAAATATATACTGTAATAGAGTGGAGACTTTCTAATATTTCCAGTTCCTCAAGCTGCAATACATTGACCAGCAGGGGCGGTAAGAGTACTGTTTCTTAACATACGGTACATATTACTCAAGTAGAAGTAATATTACTTCACTTGTGTTGAAAACTACAAGTAAAAGTTCTAACGTAGCCCTTTGGGAGACTACTTTTGAGTTACAATTAATTAGTTTTATATGCGATTACAATTAAATCCTTAAAGTACATGAAAAAACTATTCAATGCCAGTATAGATGTTACTGTACTTTCCACCCCTGCTGACAAGTCTTACATGCCTATGAATTTTGACAGAAATGATCATGTCTTGAACTACTTGTAATAAACCCTCACCCACAGGTCAAGACTAAGGCAATGGGAAATCTGTGAAATTATATAGAGTTACAAAACCACAACAGATGGAATTCAGACCAAGTGAGCACTTTACCTTTGAATGGATCCAGCTTCTGCTTCTCTTCTGGCTTGGTGTCTGGCTCCTCCTTTGGAGCCTCTTCCACAACCGTGGGCACCTCCAGAGTAGCCTTTCGGCGGCTCAGCAAAGGGGAGCGCTTCTCCATTGGTGGGGTATGTTGTGCCATGGGGGCCTGGAGCAGTAATGCTGCCCTGCGAGCCTGGCTGGGTGACATGTACGGGACTTCTTTCTTGCTTTGGGATTCCACCAGGGTGCCCACAAGGTCCAGCTTCTGCTTCTCTTCTGGCTTGGTGTCTGGCTCCTCCTTTGGAGCCTCTTCCACAACCGTGGGCACCTCCAGAGTAGCCTTTCGGCGGCTCAGCAAAGGGGAGCGCCTCTCCATTGGTGGGGTTTGTTGTGCCATGGGGGCCTGGAGTAGTAATGCTGCCCTGCGAGCCTGGCTGGGTGACATGTACGGGACTTCTTTCTTGCTTTGGGATTCCACCAGGGTGCCCACAAGGTCCTGGAGTAACGCTGCCCTGCTAGCCTGGCTGGGTGACATGTATGGGGCTTCTTTCATGCCTTGGGATTCCAGGGTGCCGACAGGGGCTTGGAGTAACGCTGCCCTGCGAGCCTGGTTGGGTGACATGCATGGGGTTTCTTTCATGCCTTGGGATTCCAGGGTGACTGTCGGGGCCTGGAGTAATGCTGCCCTGCGAGCCTGGCTAGGTGACATGTACGGGGCTTCTTTCTTGCCTTGGGAGTCCAGGGCACCTACGGCAATAGCTATGCCCTCTTCCTCCTCACTTGTCGATTTGGGGATGAAGATTTTGCGTCGGGCCCCAGAGGCCAACTCCTCCGGCGTGGCAGAGCGGATGAGCGACACACTGTCCCTCCGTTTCAGCCGGGGGCTGCTCTCACAGGAGAGGGAGGAGGTCGGTGTCGATCCCCCACTGAGTTCCTCGCCAGCCTTGTCACCCTGGAAGTCACCCACGGTGATGGCAGGGACAGACGTTGCAGCCTGAGTGTCTGATCCAGGAGCAGTTTTGGGCAGAAACCTGCGGAGACTGGCTGGACTCAACGATGGAGGTGTGGGGGCTTTAAAGCCCAGTCGGTCAACGGTGGGTTTATCTCTGTGGAGCTCCTCAGCAGTTGTATCAGGATGTGTTCTGGACTCATTGATGGGTTTATCCATTCCAGTGTCATTGACAACTGTATTTTCTGTTGTTTTAACCAGTGTGAAGACATCTGGGGTTGCCTCTGTTGACATTTGAACTCTACTTCCCACAGAGGGGCTGTTCTCTATTATATTCTCTGTTATTGCTTCTCTGTGTTGTTCCTTCCTGTGAGTTTCATCAGACTCGAGGGTAATATTAGTTTTAAGATCGTGTGCTACTCCTATCCCGTAAAGATCTTGTGTTTGTGTATACTCAATTTGAGTGGGCCGTTTGACTCCAGGTGGGCTATCATTACAAGTGATAGAGATTGGTGGGATCACAAACATTGGCATTTTGGGAACTTCATCTCTCTGTGGGGTATCTAAGACAGGAGGATTTATGGGTACATGTATATCATCCCCAAAGTTGCTGTCATCAGTAAAGGAAACATTTATAATAGGAAGTGTTGAATAGTCCCTCTGAAGGACCTGCTCACCGGGTTGTGTATTTGGCTGCTCTCCGTTATCTCTATTCTCTATTTTGTTGTCTACTTGCGCAATATCCTGTACTTTCTCCATTTGTGGGAGCTTGTCTTCATTTGGCAGACTTTTCTGTGTGGGTCTAATGCCTTCAATCATTGGAGAAATGTTCATGTTATGTTCTGAGAATCTTAGGTCTTGCATATCAGTTGCATCATCTCTTTGAGAAATGAGAGGCTCTGAATCTGGTTGGTTCGTTAGTGGCAGCACAGACTCTATGACCTCAGAGTCAGGCTCCATTATTTCAATTTGCGGGATTATGATTTGACCATTAACCCTTACCTCTGGTGCTATTACTTTAATATCGGGGATGTCTGCAATTGCATAAGTGAACACTTTTATTTCTGGAACATTCTCTGTTTTCCCATACAAGTTTTCCCTGCCATCTTGATTTGTCACCTTAGTGGGTTCTTCAGATCTACAGACGTTGCCTCCCTTCCTTTGTGTCTCTGATTCACTCTTTGATTCGCCCAAGTCCTCTGTTCTTATCTGAGTCAATCTTGCGTTCTCTGTTTCAAACTCTCTGTCAATAGTAAGGGTCTGCAGATCATTTCCTTGTGAACTATAGCTACTCCCTTCACTGCTCTCAACTTCTGAAAGTGCCTGGTCTGGTATTTTTAGACTGTTAACGTCTAAATCATTCACCAAAGCAGAAGTGAACACTTCTTTCAATGCACTTCCTTCATCATTTCCTTCCAACTCTGACGTAGAATTCTTTTCTACATTGGGATCATGGTTGTCAATGTTTCCAACTACCACAGGAGTGCACGTTTTTAGTGTTTTTAGGCCATCTAATTTGTCTGGGGATACAGTGGCAGGGAATTCGGCATTCATTCCCTGAGTAAGTTGACCACATTCCATTTCAGCTTTGAAATTCTCATTCTTAACACTGTCAGGTGCTATGGTGTTCTCATCCATTATCAGAATAACTGGCACCTGAATTGGTGACTTAGAATCACATGTTTCTATTCTCTCTTTGAGAGAAGCTATTCTCCATTCATCAAACCCAGTACTATTTATATTTGGACATGGCTGTACCTTTGATTTCACTTCATCATTCTCTTCTTTCTGCAGAGGACTTGGATACTGATGAACTTGTGTCTCCAGGTCACCACCAAGACTGTTGATGTGAATCTCCTTATTGTGCAAAGTTTCAGTAAGATTTTCATTGGGCGAGATAATAGATCTAGGAAGACCCCAGGAAGACATTGTTTCTTCTGTTGTGCTTTTGTGATCAGGCCCTGGTGAAACCATAAGGACTGTTGGTATTGGTTCCGGTGCAGGAACAACTTCGATGATAGGGATGTTCTGGGAGTCTTGTGCAACCTGACAGGAATTAAACAAACATTTTAGATCACGTTAAAACCTGTGCATGATAGTCATTGTTTAATAATGAACTCCATGAAACATACCATAACTCATACAGGTTTTGCATGCAAAATCTGTTTCTATAATTTTAATGTGACAGTGGTGCAGATGCCTGATGCAGAGCCTATTGCAGACAAACATTACAAAGAATTACGTTTGTCATGGCTAACCATGTGACTATAAGGTGTGTCAAATGTATGGTGACCTTTTACTTTCACAATGCTACTTTTAGATTGAGGAAAGTTCTTTTATATATGTCAACATAAAGATGAAACCTAACACAGATTTGGACAAATTGTGTTTTGCACAAGAGAGAGATTTGTCTGTTGAAAAACAGTATAGAATAGTAGGAAGTGTTTATTAACTTGTAAATAGCAATGGTTGAAAATGTGGGGAAACATGTTATAAGTAACGCATCAACTTATTCCATGAAATTCTCCACAGCATGTCACTGTGAGGGAAACATTTCAAATTTAACCCCAACTAATTAACAAGTTTATTATCCCGCCATGGCTGGAAGGCTGAAGGCGAGGGATTATGTTTTCACTCCTGTGAGTCCGTCTGTCCGTGTCTGTCCGTCTGTAAACAGCTAATCTCGGGCACTGCTGGACCGATTGGCAAGCAGACTCCTGGGAGGCTAAGGAAGAACCTCTGCCCCAAAGTTGGCCTGTTATAGCGCCCCCATGAGGGCAATGTTTGCAAAACAAATTGTTTGCTACCACTCCTACAGCTACCACTCCTCACGCAAACCGCAACACATTATCTCTGTAGTTATGTGATCAAGACCTATCTATCAGATTTCTCATATTCCATTCCGATTGGCCCGTTTTGCACAAAATGCCCCAATCCTGAACGTTGCGTCTGATTGCCGTGAACTTTGCATGCACATTCCCACTAGGCCAAGGAAGAACTGTCACGCATTTTTTCAAATCAGCCTCATGGTGGCGCTATGACAGATTGCAACACTTTGCTGGTGTTCAAGCATACCGAAATGGGTAAATCCCCTTTGGAGTGACTGAACTGGTAAGGGAGGTTTAAATTATTAATTTACCTGTTGGGTGGAAACAGCAGGGGAAAGGGAAATTCCCACATGCTTGAAACAGGTGTGGTGTTTCAAAGAGTGCACAGGCTAGTGACTGTCACTGAATGAGCTCTTGTACCATGGCAAGGGACCATTATGTCATTCCACATGGGTTACTTATTCACTCTCCAGTTTACTCTCAGTTATTTATGGAGCACATGTTCGGGACATTAAAATAAGTTGTCAACAAGACATCTAATGGAGATATTCCACAGAAAGAAAATATAATTCAAATGGCAGAATACAGAGATGCAAGTATTTCCCCGTAAGCTCATCATTGATAAATCATAGTATTAATCAAAGTTAACACAGACAATGCATTCCATCCGCCTGTTTTTATTGCTCTTGTCACTAAATATTGTGGGTGACACAAATTTAACAAACCCTCTGTGAAATCATTACAATAGGATTGGACAGGTGAAACCAGCAAGTAAACAGAAGTCAGAAGCAAGTAAAAAGAAGCTTTCAATGGAAGGGAACTGGAGTCACATTCATAGTCAAATAACTAAAAATAACAGAGAGGCAATAAGTAAACCTTCTTTTAACGGAAGTCCCTCTCGTGAGCAAACACAGTTCAGGTGAATGCTCCAAGTTCCTCCAACAACACAGCCATAAAGTATATTATGACAATATCAAGACAGGGGAAGTCACAGTTCCACATTATGTAGAAAACCGGTGCTTGGCAGCAGGTGCAAACCAGTGTGTGAACAGAATGGAGTGAGTGGAGCAGATCATTTTACTGCACGTTCCTCTAATCCACAACAAACCACACATCAGACATAGGAAGTTAACCACCTAAACCCTATTATACTTTGTTGTAATTCAAATAGTGAAAATAGACAATTTGCTATTTTCACAGAATGTTTGCCTATAACTGAACATAACCAGAGTAGGGAGGTTAGGGTTCATGTGGTTAATGAAAAGGATTGCCATTCAACAATCTCTCTTGAAATGTACACCTATCTCTTTATGAACAATTACAGTACCTTATCTTATACCTGATGATGTGGCAGTCATCAAACGACACATTTCATAGACTGAGACCAAATAAACTGAGCAACTTGAGCTTATACCTCAACTTATAAAATGTAAGGCTGGTTTGCTTTGAAACTTGCTGTGGACATTCATGCTCCCCAGAGAAGGAACCCTTGACCTTTCCTCTTTTGCCACCCTCAGGCCAAGTTGTCTTTGATCTAATAGGCAGATTACAGGATGGACACTATTGATAATAGACGCTATTGATAATAGACCTTAAAACCACATACCCTTCTTACCCCCATTTCTAGCCCCACTAGTGAGACCGTGGGTGTCTAGATGGCAATGTAGGTTGGTCCAAAGGAGCAGCCCAACCTCTAGGGGCCGCTAGCAGGGCTTTTTAATACCCAAACTATTTTGATCATACAGACATGTAATTTCAAAGAGATGTTCACTCATAACATTAAGCAAAAACCCATGAGTTCCTTTACAATGGAGACTACTTCAAATATAATAATTCAACAATTTAACTACATCTATCAGCTTTCAATACTAATGCATGCAAGGGCTAAATGATCACAGCATTATGATATTCATTCCTTACACATAAAACATGAAATAATCCTTAAACCTCATTTATATTATGTTGCACACTGGTGTTGCTTATTGGAAACAACTGATTTTCAAGCTTACAAGACAATCCAATGGCTTATAGAGTTGAACTATGATAATATATAGACTACTAAGTACAAGGCACAAACTAGCACTCTGCAAATAGAAAGCCTTCCTCCCTCCACTTCAGATGAGAAAGAGGTTTATTTTAAGATGTGGGGGTCGGCAAAGAATTTGGCCAATGTGGAGAGGTCCTTGATTCATGCTGAGACCCGCTTCAGACTCCAACCAACTCGCCGGCTACACAACCCACTGTCTGCATATTTAGCTCAGTTTATAATGCCAGAATCACCTCTGACATTCAGGCTTCACAACTATACCTCTGACACATGAGATAACGGCACACTTACCACAATCAACCTTAAAGATTGCTTCATTAAATAATACTGTGTAGTATGTAGTTTAGACTATATTTACACATACCATTACCCACCCACTGGTGCAATAAGAATAAGGGTTTATTCAAAGTGGCCCCTTTTGATGCACTTTATCACTTTTTGATTACTCTTTTGTTGCTTCTACACTTTTAAGTATACTGTAGTATCTTAGTATATAGTATATACTAATTGGCCAGAGTCTCCCAGGCGCCTATACTAGGCCCCGACCTTTTTTCCCTTGACACCAAAATCTTTGCTGAAAATAGCCGATCTATAAGCTCTGTTAAATCCAGCCATCTAGTTCATGCTTAGATGCACAACTTCCAATTTGTGCCGTGTTATGCTGGTTCCTTATTTTCCCTGGCTATGTTGTGTGTGTCTGTGTTTGTGTGTGTGAGGGAGAGGGAGAGGGGGGCGTGCTCTCGAGTGACGCACTTAGGTCGCACGGTCTCTCACATGTCCATTCAGGCTAACTCACCCACCCCCCCACTGCCACTGTATGCTGTAGAAGTAACTGGTGTTCCTTGACTGTCAACATTTCCTGGGATAGGCTGTCTTAGTGTGAGTCTGTAGTTGAAGATTTCAGTAATTGTTTTGTTCATAATCTACCGCACACTCTGTATGTTCAAGAAAGTGCGGTTCATACATAGTTTACATAGTTTGTGCTGAAGGCCAGAGGAAGCTCATTTCACGTCTCTTGTCACACAAATGTGCAGTCTATAAATAACTCCTAAGAGGCTGTCTACGTCTGTGCAAAACATGGTCACCATGTTGTCAGTCAACAAGGCACAACTCACCTCTTTGATGGCTGGAGCCCCTGGCATGGCTACTGCTTTGACCAGACCTGGCCTGTCCACCTCCACAGACACATCCATTGGTTCCACAGCCTTCTTAGCATCCTCTGCCCCCTGCTGTGTAGAATAAGCTATGCTCTCTTGTGGTTCTTGATGAGTTGGAGTGAAGTCTGCGTATGAACCACCGTATAAAATACGAGCCACTTGTTCATGTGGCGTTAATGGCGACACTTGTTGTTCCACAGTGTTTGAACTCTCCTGTGCCTGACTCAGCTCCATGGGTACGTCTTGTGTAAGAGGTTTTGAAAGTTCTAGTTTGCGCTCTGGTTGTGGTGGGGTTTCTGGTTGCGAGAACGGGTGATCAACCTCTCTCTCCTCGTGTTTGTTATGATCATGAACGTCCTTCTTATTCTTACCAAAGAAGAAATCTTTGACTGAGTGGAGCACAGAGGAGATGGAGGCCTGGATGTCATGTTTGTCATGTTTGTCATGATCCTTATGAGGCTTATCATCCTTTTTAACATTTAGGGCATTGCTTCGTGATGCCTCTGACAGCCTTTCGTTGTCATCCTCTCTCTCCAATTCTTTCTCTCCTCCTTCATGCACTTCTGCTAGTGAGTTTTCTCTTTCCTTTGCATCCCTCTCTTTACCTTTTCTCTCTTGCTCTCTTTCTTCCTTGTTACTGGCATCTACAATAGATGTATCCATCTCTGTAGGTTTCTCAACACGTGATAATGTCTTTTTCTCCTCGGATGTATTCATTTCTGGAGGTTTCTCCACATGAGATAATGTCTTTTTCTCCTCAGACGTATCCATCTCTTTAGGTTTCTCCACACGTGATGATGTTTTTTTCTCGGCAAGAAACTGTGCCAAACCTATCCCTCCATCATATGAGTTTTCACCTCCATTTCCCATCATATGAATTCTGTTATTACTGCTGCTGCTGCTGCTACTGCTGCTGCTGCTGCTAAGTCCTGCATCTACACCATTCACAATCTTTATCTTCTTTTTGGCCAATGTTTCTCTGGAGGGAGACCTGTCCATCTTGTCCACATTATTGTCTGTGGACATCACAGGTGCTGCTGCCTTCTCAACTACAGCGCTGAGCCCGTTAGGTTTTGGAGCAGCAGGCTCCTCCTGAGATGGGATCGGTCGCTTCCTCAGGTCTTGCTGAACGGGAGTCTCCTTGCCCTTCTTACTGTCCTCCAACTCCTTCTTCTTGTTTTCCGCTTTCTGCTTCAGCTTGGCAAAGAACCTCTGATGGATCTTGTATTCACTCATGGTGCCAACCTCCAAGACTCCTGAGCAAGAGACAATGCCCTTGCTGTTGCTGGCCGAGGCCTGATAGATTGCCGCGTCGTCCAACGTGCAGCTGAAAAGAGAAAATATCATATTAACAAATACGTACTGTGATAGATAAAATGTTAACATATCCATCAAAATGCATACCTTTGTAGTTTAACTACTGGTGTTTTCTCATTGTCTTACTTGTAAATATGAAGGCTGTGAGTTTTTCCATTGCGGCGAACCTCATATTTTGGGAGCCCACAGTAACGGTCCATCTCCGTATCATCTTTATACCACTTCAGATCTGGAGCTGGATAACCTGTCGACATGTATAAAGCATTACTCGAATGCTATACTGGAAGCACTATTGCCCGGTGTAGTGTGCTTTATCACGTAATATCCAGCCTTTATTTGCCCTGGGAGAGAGGTGTAATGAAAGGAGGGTGATAAGCTTGCACTGATTGGACAGTGCAAGCCATGTCTTCCCCTGGGGGTTATACGGGACCTGACTAATCAGCCTGAATTGGCATTGTGAGTGATGTCACTGCTGAAGGAGTTCAGCATGATGAAAATAGCGACCTGTGCAGTGGTGTAAAGTAACTAAGTACATGTACGCAAGTACTGTACTTAAGTGCAATTTTTAGGTATTTTTACTTTACTGGAGTATTTCCAATTTTCTGTACTTTTACTTCTACTCCACTACATCTCAGAGGCAAATATTGTACTTTTACTCCACTACAATTATTTGAAAACTTTAGTTACTACTTTGTAGATTTTAATTATTACTACAAAACCACTTCAGCCCTATATACATTTCGGCCATTTGAAAATAGCCGATCTACAAGCTCACAATGCGTCGCATCAAAAGATTTGTAGACATTTATATATTTGAAAACTTGTGAAAGTATATTTTGATACCAATACTTTTGTACTTTTACTCAAGCAATGAGTGACCATTCACAGAATGGCTGCGGAATGGCAAGGCAAGGAAGCCAGCAGTACCTGTTGTGTTTTCAACCAACTCCCTCCCCACTGTGTCTGGGAATCCCAGCAGGACTACCATCTCATTTGGCGGGGCAGGTCCTCATCCCCTGATTGTAATGTTAACCACATGAACCCTAGTGTCCCTATTCTGGGAATGACATAATAGGTGAAAGTTCAGCAAAAATAGGTGAACATTTCCGATCAATGCGTTGCATTGTGAGTTTGTAGACTATTGTCGGCTATTTTTAGCGATTTTTGGTGTAGAGAGAAGAAAGGAGGGGACCAAGTATAGACCCCTGGTCTGGGGGACCCCGGTCAACAAAGTATAGGGTTGGTTCATATATTATTCAATGAAAGTGATGATGAAATGCTATTTTCTCCTTGTATTTGTGAATCAATCAGGCTATTTTATGTAATAATCAAATTATCAACGGCCAAGGCCTGGCTGATAATCTATATACTGTACAGCACAAGGCATCATTTTATTACATTTAAATCTGTTATATTTTTCACACATTTTTCACACAAAAAATCGATAACTATTTAGATAGAAGATCTTTCGGGCTGTTGCAACATGACTGTGGTCTGTAAAATAGGAGACCTACTTGAATTTGTAAGTATAACATCTCGTAAAACCTGCTTCAATGGGCTGTTTGCAATAACCTCACGTCACCAGGATTTTCCACATGGAGGAAAACCTGGTTTTCATTCCAAACTGACTATATCACCGGTCTAGGCCACGTCTATCTAGAATTCCCCAAGTGGTTTCCGGTTATGTATCCGGTTGGCGCCGCTTTGTTTTTGTTTCCCCACATGAATGCCAAATCAAGACTAGTCTAGTCTTGCCAGTTGCTCTACGAGTTGGAATAAAACATGAATATACTAAACGATTATAAATACCAAACAAAATGATTTTACCAAATAAAACAAATTATGATGCCTCTGGCCAAGGGGAATCAATTTGGAGGAGCACAGGCGCTCTTGGTTTCTGTTCCTGTTTCCACCCGCCTGGTGACACCGTTATATCTGCTCTAAATCAGATCCAAAAACTGCTAAAAGGAGTTGATCCCAGTCTAGTTTGCACTGTCACTATGACATTGATTATGCAGTTCAACTAGTTTGTTACAAAAACAAACAGCAATGCATCTCACAACAAAGAAACACTGCACGATTCATTATAAATTATATCCACCATTGTCAACAGACACTTAAAACAATGGGCTTCTGTCCTCTGTTGTGACATGAAATTAACCACATCCTGTCTGATACCGTGGCCTCATGATGCAGTAGATAATCTGAAACCATTCCATCACATGACCAAATGACAAGCAGAAGCATGCGGAACAAAAGCGTGGTTGTTCAATGCAGGCTTACCTGACACAACACAGGTGAACTTCACATTACAGTTTTCTGACACTGCCTTTGTTTTGAGGGTGCTGTCAAAGGATGGCTGTATGTCCTCTGTCAGCTGTGCCATCACAGTACATAATGTACTCCTGGAAGGGAAACACTGTTGCTTTAGAGAATGTTCTTCAATCGCATGTTGCTGCTATCAAAGCAATAGTAAAGTCACTCGGATGACATCCGAGATCCGAGTGACTTCAGTACATTGCATTCCAATTACTTGATTATTCAACTGTGGTTAAGAGGAAAGGGAATAAGATGTTAATTTAAATTAAAAGTCGTGAAGAGACATTGAAATTAGATTTTCCTCAGGGGTTGAAAAGGTAACGCAGTTACATACAACGTGAGACATCAAACAAGGCAAGGCTGGAAATCTGAAACTGAAGTCAATATTTATCAATAAAACTGAACTCATCATTTGACAACATTGCTTACGTCATGGTTAACAGGTGTGCAGGTTTGCTGTTTCATTCATGGGCTCAACTGGGAGGTGTTATTAAGATGTTAGTTGGGGAGGAATGTTGTAAAAGTATTGATTACCTCATAGGCCTGTAGTGAGAATACCGTGAATAGCTATTCGGAGAGGAGGATAAAGGGAACTCATCAGTTACCTACGACGACAGTTATCTACGACTATTATTGTTATGCTTTCCAGGAACTCAACCTTACTTGTAAGATGCAATGAGGGATTTATTGAATATTTTCCATTCTTAAAAAGCTTCAAATTGTATTTACTTATGATAGCCACAGAATTTGAAAGATATGTTCACGCTAAATTGTTGTGAATTATAACTGAAGAACTCTTAAAAATATGATTATTGATACTGTATGGTTGTGTTTGTGCACATTACTAAACTCTGAAAACGAACTCTCAAATGTTGTCATTTTTAACCAGCTGGGGACATCCTAAATACATTTTATTGTAAAATAATAATAATAATAATAGAAATTGTTCTGCAATCCATTTAAGCATTGTTCCTCTGTTACTACACATAGGCCTATTTGCCAATTTAAGCTTAATTTATACTTTTTCATACCAAGTGAAAATGTGTTGTTGTTTTTTTTCAGTGGGCGACACTGCTGTAGGATGAGGCTTTGCTATAACCTCTGGATATATTTCACCGCTACATTCTGAAAGCATTCCATCACCTGGTCAAACAGCTGACACTGGGTACCTTTTAGTAAGAGTTGAAGAGATGAACACTGACTTACACGTAGAGTACAGATTCATAAATCATCTACCTGTTTTCAGGCCTGACATTGGAGAGATAAGTACTCCGACCCTCAGGGCGGCCATTGGAAAGGCTGCTCTCCTCTTCACTGCTTGTCCTCCCATTGGAAGAGTAAGAACGGGGCATTGGCCGTCTGGAAGTCATTGTCCGTGGAAGTAATTCACAAATGGAACTTCCAAAGAAAAAAATGCACCACGATCAACTCCTTAATGTAAACAGGCTCAGCTTGTCAAGGTTCAGTGTCCTGTTTTGAGTTGAAGTGTGTTATCCATGAAAAAGCCACTATGAAGGAACAAAGAAAAGTTAAATATGATTTACAGGAACATTAATGAAAGCTATTTAATTAAATAGTAATAATAATAAAGTTACGCTACGTAAGTCATCATGTTTAAACTAATATTATTGAACTAAAAGACAGAGCTCACAGCCTATACTGTTCCTGTACCAAGAAGAGCACCAAGAAGAGCACTTGAATTGGAAGAAGTTATAAATAGGATCAAATACTTTGCTGTTGAAGGGCTGTAAGCACATAACATAACACTATGACATTCTATTTATCTTGAAGATATTAACATGAACTTAATGTACACCAGAGAGCATAAAACACTGTAAATTGGCCAACTTACCATTGAGCTCTTTTCTGAGTTCCTTTGGGTGCATTAGTCCAACAGAGAGTTCTCTGCAATTGTCAACCTCGGTCCCCGGGCATACATGTGTTGCCAGCAGGGGTCTATTTATAGCAGGCCTACAAATAGGTGCAAGTGCACATCACACTTTCCACAACTAGCCATAAGACTTACTTACATAGATGCCTAAAAGATCAAATAAATGAATAGAGCAGTGGTTCTCAAACATTTTCTTGTCAAGGACCCCCATTTAAAATAGATTATGGGACCCCCATAAGAGAAGATATGTCGGCATGTCAAGATTTGTCATTTATTTTTGTTTTTTTGTTTTTTTACAGATGATCTACAAGCTCATTGTGAGCGCGTTGTAAGCTTTTAGATCTGCTATTTTTTAATATAGCCAAAAAATAGAGCTTTAGTGTTTGAACTGTTCCTTGTTTTGCTGGGGACCCCCTGGAACCCCCTCAAAGACCCCTGGGGGTCCCCGGACCCCAGTTTGAGAACCAACACAAAAACACCCAGTTTCTCTAAGACATGGTCACTGGATCCATGGCTATGGTAGATTTGCGAAACATGGTCATGTGTTGATTCTGTTGAATGAATGTGGTTCACGTAAGTGGTGATGGCTTACAGTATATGTCTATGTCATATATGCCTTGCTCAAGAGTGCCCCCTCACTTGATATTGCATTGCAACACAAGGTCAAAACATTGCTACCTCACATGAGTTTCATGTTTCAAACCAATAAAAAAAAGGATCTACTTGAGTTTCTTTCACACAGTGCATGACTTAATTTGTCTACCAATAATATTGTATCAAACTTAGTCCTACTCAAAAGCTGTGACATTAGTGGATTTATGTGCTTGATATGTTACATTTATAGATTTATAGATTAACGATACATGTACTGGTTTACTCACTCACCCACAAGTTAGTAGGCCTATAATATTTAACTTAAATTGTAGGATGGTGTACAGAGTAATATTTAACTTACATTATATTTAGGCTACTTTGAGCTAAGTGTGTTTATAAATATACAAGGAGGAAACGAGCTCTACATGAAGGGACAGGTGTTGTGGTTTTTGTGCAAAACATGGACATTAGCAGCCAGGGTGTAAATTATGTCAGCAGAAGGCCTTAAAACTTGTAATAGATAGTCATGTTTACCTGGAAAAAGTCATAAATTATGTATTACTAGCAGAGGGGGAAAGTAACTAAGTACATTTACTCAAGTAAAACTTAAGTACAATTTTGAGGTATTTTTTACTTTACTGGAGTAATTCCAATTGTCTGTACTTTTACTTCTACTCTACTACATCTTAGAGACAAATATTGTATTTTACTCCACTACAATTATTTGAAAACTTGAGTTACTAGTTACTTTGTAGATTTTGATTATTATAACAAAACATACATTAACCACTTCAGCCCTACTGTATATACATTTTGGCCATTTGAAAATAGCTGATCTACAAGCATGTAGATCTGCTATTTTCAAAAGATTTGTATACATTTTATACATTTGAAAACTTGTGAAGTGGGACATTCTGCATAATGAGTACTTTCCACTTTTGGTGCATTAAGTACATTTTGATACCAATACTTTTGTACTTTTACCCAAGTATGCCTACATTTTTTATTTCGGACTTTTACTTGTGTATTTCCACATTGAAGTATTAACTTTTACTTTTACTTAAGTAAAAAAAATGTACTTTTTCCACCACTGCTACGAAGTCCAGAGAGAATATAAATCAGTTGCAGACTGCAGAGATTTACCTGTCCTTGATGAATAATATTATCATGTATTTGTTGCTGCTGCCGTGCTGTGTCGTCTTAGTTGGCACCTTATTTGTACTTCAGCGTACAACGGTGCTGATAATAGCCGATTTACAAGCTCAGCTGTAGCTTTTTGTTTGAAGTGACATGCCCAGAATAGGGACGCCATGGTTGAAAGTGCTAGAGCTTTACACAGTGTCCCCTGTCACTCAAACAACTGATTTAGAAGGTAGCCTATCTAAGCAAGCAGTTTCCCAAATCAGGCTGATTGCATCAGATCCGTTTATAGCAGTGGTAAAAGAGAAATGTGACGTTTGCCCAGGACCCAAACTAGTAAAAAAAAAAAAAATCACTACTTCTTAAACGTTTTTTATTTTATTTTATGTTTTATGAAAATGTTTAGATTTTATTTTATTTTATTCATGAAATACTTTTGAAAAAATGAGGAAATGTTTTTAATTAATGAAATGTTGTGATTTTTTAATTTTTATTTGGTTTTAATTTTTTGAAATAATATATCAATATATATATATATATATAAATATCTATGTAGGAAACATAAAGAAATAGAGATTTAATCGCGACCAATAAAACTTGCCCCCCCCCCCCCCCCCTCTCCACCACATCTGTTTGCTTTTAAATTCACGATGAGCATTTGGTATAGTTGTCGTTAGAAAGATCAGAGGGCGCTTATACTACCAGCACGTCGGTAATAGTGGGTGTGTCTGTCATATTCCGGGAAAGGGAAGTCAAAGTGGTCTGGTTTGATACAGAATATAAAAGTAGTGGGAAAGTTGAAAACAAGTATCATACTGTATGACTGTACATGCAAGACGAACCGACTGTTCCCTCTGTAAACAGTTATAGGGCAGGTATGTATACTAAAACACGCTTTGATCATGTATTTATGTTAATAGATATCTGTGATCTATATGATTAGATTTTTCCTAGCCTTGGATCAAGACTATCATAGATGTATTTTATCGAGTCTGACTATGCAAAAGTCAAAATTGATACAAATACATCTGTCTTGATCCAAGGCTAGATTTTTCAAGTAGTAATGGATACAGGATTGGTGGGCACATAGGGACATCTGGGCACCTCGATGTAAAATTGTCTATTTTGTCCAAAATGTAAAAAAGTTGAATATTTGAAAAATGGTAATGTGATGTACAGTATACATGATGTGAATTGTGAACATGCACAGTACATCATTATCAATTTATCCATCAACTTCTTGTTTATGCCCCAAAATGACTGGATATACAGATTTTGTAGTAATTTGTAGCAATTGTAGAGATATTACACCTTAATTGTCTATTGCTTAACCATGTTCTTCTAATCATGTATATGTTTTAACATTTTGGACACAATAGCCAATTTTACATCAAGGTGCCCAGATGTCCCTTGTGCCCACCTATCCTGTAATGACTAACGTTACAACAAACAAATGACATAAAGACAATTAAATCAACTATGCTCGTGTTCATCGTGTAATTTTAAACCATTAAAACCATTATTAATATTAATACAATTGGAGATATTTCTGACCCCCGGGGAAATCACTGTTCCAGTGGAAGTGAGAATTGTCACTTATAGATAGAGGAACAAAGGAAGTTAACGACGTATCTATTTTTCCATCCACTTTTCTATCACAATGGTGACTGTGATTGAAGGATTTTGAAATTGACTGTCGTTTGTGATTTGCACATGTGTGTCATTGTCCTGTCTGTCTGTCAACTATCTACTATGGCAATGAAGTGCTTCTGTGGTTCTGTTCTAATTAACTTTATTGTAACATTAGATAGCATGTATGACATTGTTGCAAACAGGCAATTATGAATTCATGATGACATTTGACATTGACTAATGCTGCTAATAATTATGTTATTTTGCAGAGATAACAGGACAATGCAGATGGCAGTAATGAATGGATATCCCCCCAATCTCTTTAGAATGATGACCAGAGGTATGCTGCAACTTGTGGACTTTGAAACAAGCACACACAAGGAATATGTTTCACAAGCAACTTTAATAGAATTATGTCAGATGTCCTAATTCCTCATTTCCTTGTTTCAGAATCAGAACTGGTCATTGTGCGCCATCCTTTTTCTGTCTGTGTACCTGTCCACTACAAAGTGACTCTCAATGTCCGTGCTGAGGGCACTGGCATCCTGTGCTACCAGTGGTTTACTGATAACGAACTGGAGGTATGTGGCTGTTCCCTCCAATCTGAAATTAGACAAAAAAGTATATTAAAAATAGTTTGAAATAGTCATAACAACCTGCCACACTTGCGTCTCTGTATGTCTCTATATAAACTCTTAATAATGTATTTTTCAAGGTTCCTGGTGCTACCCAAGCAGAACTAACATTTGTAGCTCAGAGGACTCAACGTTATGTGTGTCGAGTGAATGACCGCTTCTGTAACTGCGTGTTCAGTGATTGGGTGAAGGTGAATGTAATGGATGTCGACAAGCCAGGTAAGAAATCCATGTTGTACTGCAAGACATAATATTAATATGGTGACTTAAAAAAAATAATATATATAGTCTGTCTCTACATGCATGTATATTCATTCATTTGATGACAGATAATCATGAATATATTAACTTGTGATAGACTGTACATCTACTGCGTACTTATACAGGATTTATTGATATAATGATATATGTTACCTCATTCAGACCCAGTTCCCCTAAGTCTATTTTAAATGTATTTTATCTTTATTCTTATCTATCTTTAATTTGACTCTTGACTCTACGCTTACCTGTACCCCTCCTGTTTTCTACTCTTACTGCTGTTGCTGCTATGACACCTGAATTTCCCTTCCTTGTTTGATTCAATGCATAATGAGAATATTTGTGACATAGCCTAGGTCATTTCATGCATATGGTCAGACTGTCCGCTCAGATTTAAATGCTTTCTGCCTTTCCCAACATTGTCTTCCAGGAGCATGGCAGGGTGAACTCCACATTGTAGTACACCCTAAATCACAGACGGTTCAACGAGGGGAGAAACTCACCTTGTCCTGTGCCGCCGTTGGCGTCCCCCTACCAGTCTATCGGTGGTACAGGAATGGACAAGCCCTGGATGGAAAAAGTGCAATGACTGGCACTCTGCAGGTAAACATGACAGACTGGTGTTTATTCGTCTCTGCACTGTTAGTAGCAGACTGTTCACTTTATGATTACTGTGTCATTTAACTGTCTGCCATCCAAACCTGGACTTGGTTGGCTATATAACAGCATTGTGATGGATTAAAAACATGTTTTTTATGCATCATAGTAGAGTAGTTAAACGTTTTTTTTTATAGAGCTTACCTCAGCCAATAAATAGAGGGTGTTGGAATTACGGTCTTGAATGTAGGCTCTACTATGATGCATAATTTTATCCTTTTGCACCTGTTCTACAATTATTTTTGGTGTGCAGATTTCCTC
Organism: Gymnoscopelus braueri; assembly: GCF_963280865.1. Lineage (NCBI taxonomy): Eukaryota > Metazoa > Chordata > Actinopteri > Myctophiformes > Myctophidae > Gymnoscopelus > Gymnoscopelus braueri. The sequence goes on along the minus strand of NC_137610.1, from coordinate 16,297,842 downwards.
TTTTTGCTACTGGTTAATGTTTAACTGAAAGTTTGACTTGCACTCTACTACTCGTATGTGCAGCCACAAGATAAGCAATGTGGTCTATTGTGTCACCTGTAGATAGACCACGCAGCAGCAGAACATGCAGGATCATACCTCTGCTCTGTGTCTAATGTTCGAGAGGAGAGGTGGACAGAGGCAGCTGATGTTGATATAGGTACAAATCTTAAGAAAGGTTAGTACCACTGCATTTGTTCTAATCCATTTTCTTTTGCTTGCATGAGAATTTTACTTTCTCTTTCCTCCATGGACTAGTTCCTTATTTCTCTTACACATACATTCCACTGATTTAGCATTTATTCCCCCTCTGCTGAGGATTGGAATGTAAGGGACTTTCCCATTTCTGCAGATTTGAAAGATAGCTGACGGGCTCTAAAAATAGCACTCATATTTCATTGTTGAGAAATTTGCGAGAATACTGACAGATGTTTGTCTCTACTGTCTTAATTTAGGCAATACCTTTACTGTTATTTCCTCTGCTTGTCAAAAATGGAAAATCATTAAAATTTCAAATCAAAATGGCATTCAGTGATTCTCTTTCTTGTATATAAATAAATGCGTCTATTAATTTGTGTTGCTTCTGATTTTCATATCCTATAGTGCTCCACGACCGAACTGCCCCTACAACACCCACAGGTATAGTTCGGAGGAAAGAGATACCTCAAACTATTTTTAGAGTGAATCTACTCTGCTGTGTGAAAACAGGGGAACTGATTTTTTGTCAGTACTTCCTCATTTTACCATCATTGGAGATCAACCCGATTTCTTGTTGTTGTTTCAGCGAGTGACAAGGTTGCTCTACTAATTGGCAACCTAAATTACTCCCACCATCCTGGCTTGCTGGCCCCCACCATGGATGTCCATACACTGGCCAACCTCCTCCAGCAGCTGGGCTTCAGAGTGGTGTCCCTCCTGGACCTCACCAGGGAGGAGATGCTAGCTGCCATTGACAAGTTCATCCAGCTGCTTGACAAGGGTGTGTATGGTGAGTAAATCATTACATATTACAGTTCGTACATAATTTATTTTCAAATCACCCATGCATTCTGGAATGCCCCACATTCTTTTTCTTTTGCCCTTGGGGGAATATTGAAAAAAAAAAGAAAGAAACATGTGATCTACAAGCTCACAACGGGTTGCATTGTGACGTGTTGTGAGCTTATAGATCTGCTATTTTCTGTTTTGAAAACCTTGGAAAGTTTTTGCCTTTCTGGCAGACATATTTCTCTTGTAATGTGTTTGTCCCCATGTGTTTTTCCCCTGTTGTGGTTCAAAACACATGTGCGTATCTTGGTTTAAAATGTGTAGGTGACTGGCCAGATAAGAACCAGAAAGAAGAAGTGTGGGCCTTGTAAGGTTCAGAGCTACATGCTGTGCTATGTATAGCAGTTTCTGAATGCCTTTAGCACTATGAGATAGTAGATTTATTTAGCACCTGCAAAAGGGTGCTCTGCAACCAGGCGAGCTGTATGCTCTTCTTTGAGAGCCTGATCAACAATTAGATCATTGACCTTTCTATAAGCTTTCTGTAAACTGATCTGTAAACTTTTTAAGCATTAGGCACCCATCGTTTCTCAGTCCTAGAATTGAGTTTATTCTCATTTTGATTAGTGAGGAATTTCACGATTTTCTAGCATGCTGGCAGTGGGAAAATCCAATGCAAGACAATCATTGCATATTTTACAGATGGAGCTATAATTGTACAAGACCCCTTGTGCATAATAACCAAATCTATATCTTCTGTATCATTGGCAGGTCTTTTCTACTATGCAGGCCATGGGTATGAGCGATCTGGGAGGAATTACCTTGTGCCTGTCGATGCACCACAGCCGTACCAACCGGAGAACTGTGTCTGTGTGCAGAGGGTTATGCTCAGCATGCAGGAGAAACGCACTGCACTGAGTGTCGTTCTACTGGATACCTGTAGAAAATGGTAGAGCTTTTTTACCCTGAACCTCAGCCTAAATCTTGAACATAACCCTAACTCTTTTGGGCTAGCGTACCTTTTCATTGAGTGAAGACAGTTAACACGCACATGTGGATTGGTTCACAAACTATGATATGATACCGGTGTGGGGTTTGATTTTATCTTAAGTGCTATGTTTTCAAGGCTTCTTTAGAAAGGATCATGACCATGTTCTAATCATTTTTTTCCCTTTGTAAGGTACAACCAGGATTGCTTACTATCAGAAATCGGGCCTCTGGAACCCAGTGGGAATACTGTTTATGGTTATGCCACGTAAGTACTAATATAATTGATTCATGATAATTTAAGCCAGCACAAGCAATATGTGTAAAGAAAGACTAAGGATATTGTTGACCTATGGGTAAGATACAATGTGCTACGTAAACATGACTAGGAAAGCCTACTTCAGCTAGATCCTAGAAGGAGCCATCTGAAAGAAACTCAGACCTATTTCTCAAACTGTTATTTGTGAGCTAATTTCTGTTCTGATGTGAATACTTCTGTCAAATATCAACTAACGAGGGCTTTTCTGGCTAAACATAACTGTTGGTGCAATTACAGAGACAAATGCATTTCTCAGCTGTCCGGCAAAAACCAGCTAACTCCAAAATGTTCATTTTTCAGGAAATGAAAAAAAGTTTCAGTTGGAGTTAGGAGGTGTTGTTCATCATTGATAAGAACAGCTGAATGGACCTCCAAGCTCACAATGAGGTTGGAGGTCAAAAGTGGACCTCCAAGCTCACAATGAGGTTGGAGGTCAAAAGGGGGTGGAGCCTGGAGTCGGAAAACCAGCTTGCTGGTTTAGCAGAAAGTTTGAGGATCCAATGGAGTTAGCTGGTTTTGTCAGAAGCGCTTTTTGATGCTTTTCGTTGGTTCAATATTTTTTTTACCAACACACAGACGTAAAGGGTGTTCAATGGCCCTGATTTATGGAAAATAATGCAAAAGCGTCAAAATGGAATTAGCTGGTTTCTGCCGGACAGCAACATATGCTCATATTTACACACATAAGCTGCAGAGTGAGAGAGTGTGATTGAAGCTCTAGTTAAATTATATAGATATATGGAGGCAACAGGGCAGACTGAGGGGATTCATTTTACACCATTGGGAAAACAAATCACAAAACTTTGCCTATTAAAATTAAAGTATGAAATTAAGAAGTCGAAATACTAGCCTGTACATTGCTGGGATAATGGAAAAGCATACGTTTCCGCGTTGACTTGTGTCAGGAAAGTAGAACACGGAAACAGGGTGTTGTGTTTCTGCGATGGTGAATCAGGAAATCAGTCTGTCAGTGAGGGACATCGACTATTCTAGCCCATTTAGACCTGAGGCTGATTATATAAACACCTTCTAAATCCTAACCTAAGTTTTCTGTTGTTGCTATATATATAACGACATCTAAAATGTCACAGATGCTTTCCTGGTTTTAAAGGTATAACAATGTATAGGCTTTCCAGGTCTTAATGAGCTAGACCGGACCCAGGGTCTGGGGGAAAAGGTGATTTATTTAATTTAACACTTGCTTTCATCGGTTGAGAAAACCAAAAGTAAGAAATGACTGGCTCGAATTATTGTTTATTTCGTTTATATAATTACTCATTTCTTCACTGGCTCGAATATTTTTTGTTTATTTTATTTATATATTTACTAATTTCTTCATAAAATCCATTGTCTTTTCAGGTGTGAAAATGCAGAGGCGTTTGAAGTCCAGGATGGAGGCAAGAGCACCGGAATCTTCACCAAGTACTTGAACAAACACATCCTACAGTCTGTGAAGATCACCCATGTCTTAGAGCAGGTGTCTGAGGGTAAGTGTGCAAAAGAATACTTGCCTTGTGATGTTGCGGTATTAAGAACATGCTGCATGCATCTCCATAAAGTGGGACATTGTGGTGGCTCAACCCAGCTGGCACACTAACCGCATAGTCGCAACCCTAATTGTGTTGAGGTTGAAAACGGGTCATGATCTGTGGCATCATCTACATACTCTTAGCGCTTCTGTCTCTCTCCATTTAACTACTGTACATGATGAAGCGGAAATGCTCTATAAATAATCAATGTGGGTGCTGCTGCCATAAAGCTGTTGTAAAGCTGCTGTTTTTATTTGTTTGTTTTTATACCAGGCTGTGATTTAGTCAATGGATAGACATTATGCGAGTCATAGTGGAAGTGGTACTTTCAACAAAACCTGTGACCTAGTGAGTCATACTGAAATGCTGAAGGCAACAATTGTTTTAACAGGCCAAAGGGGGAAAGTTATGAAATGTTAAATTGACCCATAAAAGCAATCACTTGTGGTCATGTAGACATTCAGAATAAACATGCCTGAAGGCAACAAGTTGTTGCTGAGTCTGCTGGATGCACGACTGACATGCTGATAATTCTTGATCTCAAATCACTGGCTACTGACTTTGTTGTTGTTTACGATTAAGTAGGGGTGGGGAGTTGTCTTGCCCCCACATACGCACACACGCACATGCTAAGTGCAACTTTGGTTGTTTGATGGGTCTCTGTGGGAACATGATGTGGGGCAGCACCACATTAGCTTGTGACCTCATTCTCTGGAAATTCACACTGTTGGCTGGAGAACAGCAGGAAACCCGAGAGCTGCAGAGTTTGAAGACAGCTGCTCTGCCGTTTGTGTGCGCCCCCTGCCACTGCTCTCTTGATCTCGCTCATGAGTCAACATCATCGCTACATTCATGTATGGATGTGCTCGTGACAAGATTGTGTAACACTGACTGTGGATGTGTGTTTGTGGCTGTGGAGAAGCTAATTGATGATGAGTTTAGTGATCAATAACTTGAAATAGGGTGTTTCATTTTGTGAGAATGATGTTCAGTGCGGTGGGCAGTTATACTTTTTAATTATGTTCATTAAAGCAAGTTCTGCATATGTCTTGAAGGTATTGAAATCAATTATTATCCTCTGCATGTATTCTTGTGATCACAGTACTGTAATTTACAACTTTTGTTGACCTTAAATATCTGCGTATCTTGTGCTGGACCTATTTAGAGAATTACTTGATCATGAACCACTGTCTACTCAGCTAAATTATAATGAGAACACGGTGTACTGTCTACTCATCTATAATGAGAACGTGGTGTAGACGTGGTGTTATTTACTAATTTACTACAACCTTTGAAAGCCCTCAGTGCATGATCTTTCTTCAGTATATCATTATCATCTGTGTTTATTCTACCACAGATTTAGGCAGAGATCCCCTGGTCAAAGGAAAACAAGTGGTGGAGATCAAGCACACACTGAAGGAGTCTCGCTCCCTTGCAGATCCAGTTCGGACTGCAGGCCACACCAAGGAACTATGTCTACGAGATGCCAGCTGGAGGCAGGCCAACGGTGAGCAGAGAATTGCAGTGGACACCTTAATACTTAGATGCCTTATTGCTTCGATTTTAGCTGGGAGTTATTAAATGTCAGTGTGTTTGAATGAAATGAAATGAGATGTCCAAATCCAAAGTTTAATCTGTGTAAAAGTGCCAACATATTTAGTTTTTTTAAAACAAGCCTTCGAAAGTGTGTAGTTGAAATCAGCCAAATAAGTATATTTATGTTCAGAGAGACAGAATACCACATAATGTGTGGTATGCACTCTTACCAGATGAGCCGTAACTATAGCCCCAGGTTTTCAGTCCATCTTCCCATAGCTTTGCAGCAGCAGGTTTGAACCTGAAACACATACAGTATGACACCTTCACATGTGTTTCCAGTTCAAATTAGCTCCTGAGCCAATCAAACTCAGCTACATGGGAAAATGAACTGGAACAGGAAATGGGTATGCCACCTTCTGAAAACCTGGGACTACAGTTATGCACAGAGCCTATTGTTTGAGGGAGGCACACTTTTCATGAACTGACCAATCACAATAAGGAGGTGGGAATTTTAAAGCTGCACCATGCAAGATGAAAAAAACTATAATGCTGTACATTTACTACAATGAACTTCATTGGTCAGGATCATACTCTGCTGGTAGTAGAAAAACAGTTATGGTTACATAATCACTGTCTCTACATACAGTATGGCCTATTTTATACTTGGCCAATCTACAAGCTCACAACGCGTCTCAATGGAGTTGCTATTATTGCCATGTTGATGATTTTGCGAGGACGCCAGGTTGAGATTGGTTAAAGTCTGTGTTTTTATAAATATTTAACCAATAAGGATAATTCCTTTTAACAGGACGTTCATGAAAGTCCTTGCGGGCTTGTTTCCAATGAGGGCCTGTGAGCAATTAGGGGTTAAGAGTCTTGCTCAGGGACAAATTTCATTTCATCGACACACATGCTGGCGTGGCCTGGAATCGTACCTGGGGCAACCAGGGCCTCTGGCTCCCTAGGCGGGCTCACTAACCACTCAGCTATGGCCGCCCCTTGAATGAAAAGTATATAGAGCTTGTAACAAAATAATAACTACATTGGGTCCATTAGAACACAAGATCTTCTTTACATTTCCTGAAAAGTAACGTTTTTTGACATAACATTTTTCATCCGACAAGCAACGTTATGTGAAGTGTGCAAACTTTCCAATGCAGCTTTAAGCTGGTTTACGTTAACAGCATAAATGAGTGAAATACAAGCAGATAGAAAATGACAGTGAAGGACATAGAGGAAGACAGAACGGAATGCTGTAGCGTCTACTTTTCCCCTACACTTACACTTATACAGGGGCGCTTGTCAGAGCAACACTGCAATACAGTAGGTGTGAAACCAAGCACAGACGTTGTGGTTTGGCACATTTGTACTGCCATCCAGGATTCATCTCATCGTTTGAGGCTATAAATGAAACCGGAAACTGTTTTTCATTTAGCTGATTCAGTGATTCTTGATCTTTTTGCGGTGGTGGAAACAACAGGTTTTTTTTATTTGTAAAAAGCTCCTCATCATTTTATTTTCCCTCAGTTGAAATAGAGTGTTGTCGTCATGGAGTAATCTGAGAATCTTTTCAATCTGAATCTCCCAAACCTGCAACTAAAAGTCTGTACCATTGTTGTCATTATGGGCTAAGGGCGCACTCCCACCACACTTTTATTTTACCTCTGGGGCGGAATCTGCCAATGCTTTGTCAATGCAAATGCGTGGATTCTTGGAAAAAATGTGCAAGACCATGAATCCACGCATTGCATTGACAAAGCATTGGCAGATTCTGCCCTAGAGGTAAAATAAAAGTGCGGTGGGAAAAATCAAATATCGATTTTTTAATTGCCGATCTAGCTTGTATATCTGCTATTTTTGAATAGCCAAAGTATAAAATAATGGTTAAAGTGGTTACACAGATGCTTTCCCGGTTTTAATGACTTAAGGTTATCTGCTCTAAATAAAAAAAACATGGAGAAATGCAATTGAATACATACAAGTCTTCAAATACATTTCCACATTTCAGAATTATTCTTTTTCAAATTAATATATTCTTATCCGTTTTTTTCACCTACTCAGAGCTACCACGAAAGAGGCGGCTGAAGTTTCCTTGTGGAGTGGAGGTTGAGGTCAGCTTCTCAGCCCTGTTCTCCAATGTCATGGTGGCCTTTGCCATTGTTAAGACCGCAGGACCCACAACCCAGGACTGCAGTGTTACTCTGACGAGCACACCTGTAAGTGTCAGATATTTACTGCCATGTACAATGTGTAAGGTGTTCTAACTTAGACTAGGACATAAAGGTTGGAAAGAGTGGTTCCCAGCTCCAATCCTCAGGGACCTCAAGTGTGGTTTCCTGCCATTCCAGTTCCAACTAGTGCAGAGTAGAAAAAAACAGAGAAACAACTTTCATTTCCCGCTTGTGTAATGCAGTGCCATATTGGATGTGCTTAGTGTGCAATAGTCATACGTCATTAAAAGTGCCAGCTGAGGACTACATTATTACCCACAAACAAAATGGCGGCACCATAGATTTATATGGGTGTTGCTGTTACACAAATCTGGGTCAGATGGCTCTCTTTACGTAAAGTATGTGTAAGTAGTCCCTGATAAGACCGATAGAATTACATGGTACATGTGAATGCAGGATGGGGAAAAAAACAGAGGTCTTGACGACTGGGGTTGGTAACCACTAGAAAGGTAAGTTGGTCATATACAGTATTGCTTGCTAAATGTTGAATTTAAATCCTACTGCAGTGATAGATTCTAAAGTAATCATTACCTAGAACTATCTATGAATGTGTACAGTATTTCTAGAGTCTTTAACTTTTATGACATGGCAAATACCTTTCTGTTTATGAAGAAGTATATTGAACAGCGGCTATATACATTACACCCCTTGTCCAAATTTGCATCAGTTTTATTGATTGATTGAATACTTTATTTGCAGTTTGCAACAAAAAAAAGCACAGGAAAGTACAGTTCAATACAAGGTCTGCTAAGAGGACAATAAAGCCTATGGCTTGTTTCCATTGGGGTCCTTTGTAGCCTACTCAATTCATCGGAAAAAGCAATTGTAAAGCTGATAATGGTCGCCAATCTCCCTACAGGAACTTGTCAGTTTACATGCAAGCAGCAGTATCATCTCAGTGACTATCATTCATTCATGTTAAATGAGGAAGTTTTGCCCATATTTGGACTTCCAGTTGTAGGTTCCAGTTGTAGGTGGAAAAGCCATAACAAACAGGATGTTGTAATGTGGTTTACCCTCAACCACAAATCCTTGAACAATACTGCCACCTACTGGTGTAATTAGCAGCATTATAGACAGTGACATTATTGTACTTCAAGCTTTCTCAACAGTGTGGATAAGAAAACAGTTAAACAAAAATAATATAAGAGAGCAGTAAAATAGTTGTAGTAATTATTATAAGTAAAATAAGTAAAAATTGGGGGGAAAATATTTAAAGTATTATATAAAGTCTATAATATACGGTGTGTGTGTGTGTGTGTGTGTGTGTGTGTGTGTGTGTGTGTGTGTGTGTGTGTGTGTGTGTGTGTGTGTGTGTGTGTGTGTGTGTGTGTGTGTGAGAGACACACACACACACACACACACACACTCACACTCACACTCACACTCACACTCACACTCACACACACACACAATGTGAACAGAATCCCTATCTTATGGCCTGGGAATAGAAACTGAGCCTGCTATCTCGAGTCCTGATGCTCTGGTACTATTTACCATTTGAATGTGTTATTTTGTTGCAGTGATGTACAGCACAAGGGCACTAAACAAAGCAGAGCTGATAAATACTGAGTTGGAGCTTTGACAAAGTTTTGCTATAGATTTATGATGGTACTTATTAAGATGCCAATGACACTAACAATTCATTTGCATTCCATTGCATATGCCCTCTGATTCTTCAGGCGATGGAGGACATATTTTCCGGTTTTGGGAGGTCAGATGAGATGGACTCTCTGCTCTACTCTGATAACCACGATTGTACTCTGACGCTGTGCGGCCTTCAGAAGCTTCAGGTATTAACCTCCTGATTCTAACCATAGTGCAAGAAAACATTTGTTTCATGTATGTTTTAAAATATACAAATATATACAAATATACTGAAAGTACATTTTCACCCAGTTATTTACTCATCACAATATATGAATATATATACAGGTGTTGTGTATTTTGAGGCCATTCTTTTTATATTTTATAATGTATTAATGCCTGTGTGTGTATAATCAGAGTCAACAAAGAAAATGTTTGCCGTACTGTTCGCTCTAAAAGTATGTCAAATTTATTTTCTTTTGTTATCTTTGTTAGGGGCCACTGGTCATTAAGGTGGACATGCATTACACTCATATCAACAGTAAGCTGCGCCTTAAAGAGAGCCAACAGCTGGATATAGGAAAGCCATTGGTGGCGTATTGTAAACTGTACAAGAAGCCTACAAGTATCAAGAAACGAGAGGATGCTGCTGCTCACAGTATGGGTGCCAATTCTAGGCCACCAGCACGTCAGACACGGGTCACATCGTGTCGCCCCGTCACCAGGAAAGCGGAGTGTGCCACTAGAGTTACTACTGCAAGGAGCAACGAACCCGAGGAGAATGATGAGAGCGAACTAGACTTTACTTTATGACATGTCTCTCTTTGGGCCTGTTATTGTATATATATATGGTATAAACCTTTTTCTATCAGAATCCATGAGATTATATAAATGTTGGGTCTTATCTGTTTTCCAGATATTCCAACTATATGAATTGAGGAAGTACTGTATGTGCTTGTGTTGTTCAGTGGTTTTGTTTAGGCTGTCACCTGCTTAAATTCTCAGCTCAACAAACAAAGGTAACAAAGTATTTTGTAGTGATTCCCGAGGGGAAATTACTTAGTGGTGTGTTGCCCCAATTGAGTGCACTATGGAGCATTTGGTGCTTCAATGTCTTACACAGGGACACCTAGACACGAAGCCTGGAGGAGCCAGGGATTGAACCGGGGACCTTCCTATTTTCAGACAGCTTTCTACCTCTTGAGGCCAGGGGCGCTGGAATGGAAAATGACATGGGGGTACACGCGCGCGTGCATGTGGCCTGTGCGCGCGCGATTTTATTTATTTTTTTTCCCCGGTGGGTTTGTTAATTTTTTTGTTAATTCGGTACAATTAAGTCGCGAGGTGGTCACGAGTTGCGGGGGACTGGACTGATTTTTTATATTTTTTTCCGACTGGGCTGAATTGTGGGGGGACACAGTGTCTTTTAATTAAACAGGCGCCGGCGCCACTGCTTGAGGCACTTACCACCCCAAAATATCTTATCCTCTCTGTGACAGGCAGGGATCACTACTAATTTAGGACGATGGAACACTATAGATAACATTTTTTTTACAATAACTGTTGTTGTAAACATAAACTGTAAATATTTATCTGCTCTGACACTGGTTTGTCAGTTGCAAATGAAACTATATATTAAACAACTGTATTAAATTGTATCATTCCTTATTATTAAATGTATAAAACACCTATCCTATATGTTCTGTTCTTGGGCTTTGAGAAGACAGGGTGGAAGAGTGATGGGAATACATCAAAGATATGTGGCTCATGATATATCTATGATGTAAAATGTAGATTACATGCCATTCAAAAACATGCTTACAAACATCTTGTACATCTTGGAAAAGTGGTTGATAATAATGGTAAATGATTTCAGACCGTTTTCTCATTCATGAACTCGAAGGCATTCTAAAATCCCAACTGTAAGCTGCTCACCACAAACACCATATTTGAACTGGGGACCCCCCACAATAATCATATTTGAACTGGGGACCGCCAAAATAATCATATTTGAACTGGGGACCCCCCCCCCCCCCACCTGGGGACCCCCCCCCCCCCACCCTGACAAGCACTTGGAATTGTAGGAGTTGAGGCATTACATTTAGCTTGACTCGGTTCCATATACAGTATATATATATATATATATTGTGAAAATAGCAAATCTACAAACTCACAGCGCCTCGCTTGTAGATCTGCTATTTTTAAATTATTTGCCTCTCTTATATTATTTGACAATTTGGCCAAATTTTTATAGTAGTTTGTTGATTACTTTTGATGCAGTAATGGTCTTTTTTTCTTTTTTCATTCTTTTTGTTGAGGTATTAAAAACAGTCCTTAAATTGTCACCCCCATTTTCGTCTGGATCTCGGACTTCATGTGGCCAGTCAACGAGGACAGTAATCTATGACGTCAGTGGCAGTGCTGTGACGTCAGCCATCTCCAATTTGGGCAAGGATTCAAACCAATTCCATCGCCTTTGACTTCCATTATAAGCTTTAAAAAGTTTAATTTAAAAAATAATTAAATTCTGGGTAATAATTAACCAAGGCATTACCTCATTAATATGCATAGACAGATAATCACAGACCCTCTCTGGCTCTGGCAGGTAAACCAGTACAAAGAGCCCATTTTTTATGATTATGTATTAATATTTTTATTTTACATGTATTTCTTATAGGCTAAATGGGGCAAGAGAAGAAAAAAACAGGGGCAGGTGGGGTAGGTTAAGACTTAGACAGGGGCCATTTACGAATTGCAGCCTCCTGAAGGTGTATCTTTAGGTCAGTTTTGAAAGTGAGTAGGGTTTTACACTCCTTTACTCCTTTTGGTAGGGCATTCCACGTTTTTGATGAATAGCATGAGAACGAGTTCATTCCCTTTGTTGAGCCAAATCTGGGTTGAACATGATTCGTGGAGCTGCCTCTGGTGTTATGATCGTGGATTTCATTAACGTTTTGGAAGTATTTTGACAAATACAGGGGGATCCCAATGTTGTGGGGTATCTTGAAGACCAGGCCCATAGCAAGTTGCTGTACTCTGTCCTCAACCCTAAGCCATCCAATCCTAGCAAAATGAGCAGGGGTTAGATGGGTTTTGTGATTGAGGCCAAGAAGTAGCCTTACTAGTTTGTTTTGGGATGTTTGGAGCCTTGTTTTTAAGGCCTTGGAGGTGTTGTGATACCATGAGGAGCTAGCCATGGTTCATCATGACAGTCATGTTTCAGGGCTAATGAGGAGCATGCATAATCGTAATAATAACCTTGTATGAGGGCCCCTGCAAGAATCTTCAGCGTATTCTTACTGACTAGACGTCCAATCCTATACAAAAAGCGTATTCTTTGGTTGACCTTTTTGATCACTCTTTCGGCGTTTTTGTTACCGGAGAGCCTTCAAGATGGAACCCAGGTAGGTAATTTACTGGGGTCATATATGTTCCCCGGGTTCTATGTTCCCCACTAAGGTTATGGTTAGGGTTAGGTTTAGGTTAGGTCCTATTCCCCGCTCCTTTCTTGTGATAATAAGTTGGAGGGTAAATTTAGGTCTGATCTGATGATAATGATGTACCGTACATCAAATCATGTATAGTCTACTTTACATTATTTCCAACAATTTTCCACACCATGTATTATTATTTTTATTATTTTTACGTTTTTTACATTTTAGAAAAAAATGCCTATTAATTTGAGGTGCCCACAGTTTTTAGGTGCCCACTCGACCTGATCCCGGCACCCCATAAAAATATACGTCTGTCACGAGGAGCCTGCAGGTACTTTCGTTGGATAATTGTTAAACTGACTCGATTGCATTTAAATGTTTTGTGTGTTTGTGGGAGCTTTATTTGTTTGACTGCCATTCAAAGGTGTCCTGATTATGTGCTTGCTTTTAATAGGCTATGTTGCGCGTTGGTCAAGAGAAATCCACCATTCCATGAGTATTTTGATTAGAGTATTAAGATAAAGACCTCCGAGTCCGTAGCCTAGCCTACCATATAAATGTGACAATTTCTTCAAATCATTTGAATACACGCTCGGCAACGGGACAGAGCAGACATTATATCGCGTAGCTTATGAGTGATTTCTTAAAAATTCGAATTAATTCTCGAATTTCTACATATATGTTTTTTTCTTTGACTAATTCGGCATTAATTTTCCAACTCATCCATATGTTGCAACGGTTAATGTTATCTTAATAGAGATTCTGTTAACTGGTCTACTCAGACCAACCACACGCTGACGTATACGTCTGACGTTTGCTTTATAATAGTAAAAACTCTGTGTCTCGTCACCAGCCCCGGTAGCTCGCCGTGATCGTATAGTGGTTAGTACTCTGCGTTGTGGCCGCAGCAACCCCGGTTCGAATCCGGGTCACGGCATTGCGAGACAATGTCACGGCACAAGGGCTGTCTTTTGGTTCGTGTGCCTGCAATTTATAATAATAATCTTTATTAATTTGATCTCACGACGCACGTTGAGAAATTCCGGCAACATTTGAATACATTTTGCTGCCATAATAATGGAGATTTGGCATTCTACCGCGTGGACGTTGTATCCATAGCCTTAACCAACAGACAGGGGGCACTAGTGGTGTAAAGTAACTTAAAGTACATGTACTCAAGTCAAGTGCTGTACTTTTGAGGTACTTTTACTTTACTGGAGTATTTCCCATTTTCAATACTTTTACTTCTACTACTATCTCAGAGACAAATATTGTACTTTTACTCCACTAGTAGACCACTACAATTTGAAAACTTTAGTTACTCCTTCCTCCTTACTGCAGATTTTGAATATTATTACAAAACATACATTAATCACTTCAACACTATACTTTGGCTATTTGAAAATAGCCGATCTACAAGTTCACAACGCTACGCTTTGTAAGCTTGTAGATCTGCTATTTTCAAAAGATTTTTATACATAACTTGTGAAATGCAGTTTGTCGGCCATACTGCATAATGAGTACTTTTACTTTTGGAGCTTTAACTATATTTTGATGCCAATACTTTTGTACCTTTACTCTAGTAAATGTTGAATTCCGGACTGTTTACTTGTAACAGAGTATTTCTACATTGTGGTATTGATATTTTTACTTATTAAAGTAATACATTTCAGTACTTCTTCCACCACTGGGGGGCACTAGCCACTTCACAAACGGCAAAGCTGCACATTATTATAATAGTAGTAGTCTATTATTATAACAATTTCATTGTGCATTGTAGTGGATAACTGCGTGAGCGAATATTGGTAGAGCATCTTTGATATATCTGACGGTATGACTTAAATTGATTTATCAATTTGTAGCAATATTTGTCACTCATCGACACGATACGAGTAGAAAATGTGTATTTTTAGGTAGATTGGAGGCTTTTTATAGCCTACATATTCGGAGTCGGACTGATAAGTAAAAACATTAACAGGTGCATTTCACGTTAAGATATGTACATGTATTTATTTATTTACTTATTTTGTCTTGTGCCAGCAGAGTATCTAGACTTTAGAGTACCTCCAAACCTAAGCTCTTTTGAGAATGTGCTGCCTGGCCCGAAGAATAGTGGCGTCACACTCAGAACTTGGAGAATAATGTTGCATATTAAGTGGGCAGAAATGCCCAACATGCCCGTTGGTTCTCACTGACGTCAGTTTCCAGGGGGAACCGCCCTCTTGCTCAAATTGCATCGGTGAATGGTGAATGATAATCAGTGTTGCCAGATATTGCGATAGAAATAAGCAACCAGGGTCTAGGAAAACAAGCCCAAAAGAAGCAAGCCCCCTTCGCCCTTTAAACATATTGCATGGCTATTTGAAAATAGCCGATCTACAAGCTCACAGAGTATGTCAGCTTGCAGATCTGCTATTTTCCAAAAAAAGAGGAATATTTTCGGGAAAAAAACACAAATCTTGTATGGGGTCCCTGGCACAAAATATTTTTTAGATCAGGGGTTGGTGAACAAATACATATTAGTTTGGGGGTCCTTGACATGAAAATGTTTGGGAACCACTGCTTTATAAACAAGTTCAACATTAGGAGGAAACAAGCCCAAAATAGGCAACTACACTTTAGAAACAAGCCCAAAAAAACATTTACAAGCAACTTTACAGAAAAGGACGCTCAAAGTCGCTTATAACAAGCGGACATGGCAACACTGATGATAATCCATCGCTCGGCTACACAGCACAAGGGTGAACTGCCCGTGGATCTGGATGCGGGTATCATTTGACTCTTCTCTTTATGCACAGGCCCACACAGTGCACGAAGACTTCATGGGACGGCAGTGCTGCTCCGCATCACATCGGCAGTTGCATGATCCGAAGCTGCAGCTCGTTTTTAAAGATAGGGAAAAATGAGGTCAATGTGACCAGATTACTTTAGATGCCGTGTTCAGTTTATTGTTCTGGTCCTAGACGCAGAAGACCAGTCATCCCGAGAAGATGTTGAGCCGATTTATGAGTGGCAGCATCAGGAACCTTGAGAGAGAATACAACTGTACCGTCAGGCTCCTGGATGATACGGAATATACGTGCACGATTCAGGTTAGTCACCTGTTCCATACACCTCAATTCCCATCCCAGAGCATAGTGGTGCAATTGTCTCTGACCTGGCAGCAGAACGCAGCATAGGCAGTGCAAGCATGCAGGTATACTCGACTGGTCTCTGTCACAATGCTTCTTCTGCCTGTGCAATCATAGGCTACTACTAGGAAAGATATTCTCTGTTTGACATACAATATCCCATTAAAATCTGAGGTCGATTCTACAAATGTCTTTATATCCTAACGGGTTTCCGAAACACATATGTTGCTATAATATCCAGTGGTTCTGAAACTTTTTCATGTCAAGGACCCCCAAAATGTATTTGGCTAAGGATACCCATCTCAAAATATTTTCTTCCAGGGACCCCCAGAAGCAAAGATTTGAGTTACAAATGTTCCCTTTAAAAATATATATATTTAAAGATTTGCACCAATTTATTTTCATGATTTAAAAAAAATAGCAGATCTACAAGCTCATACACACTTGGTGCCACGCTATGAGCTTGTATATCTGCTATTTTTTTAATAGCCAAAGTATAATAAAATGATGCTAAAATTGGTTAAAATCAAAAAATTACACAGATGCTTTCCCGGTCTTAATGGGATATTATAGGCCTGTCTATCTACAGGAATTCGGATTGCCCAGGGCCAGTATGACACATTATTATCATGACAATCCTCCACTAAAAGGGGTGTTTGGTCCCTAGGCATCATCATAGATCAGCGGGACAGACAGGGCATGACACCTGCACATCAAAGTTGACAGGGTGCAACATGCATCCATGTAGCCATGGAGCTATTGAGGTCTGCACTATAGCATCAGGTGGAAACGATGCATGCTTTTTTACATGGCATTTGCTTGTTTGTTACACTTTGACGAGTTTCTATCGCAGGGTTACCGCTTTACTTGTTTTATAAATTTTTACACATTAACATGTGTGGAATAATTGTAAAGTGGATTTGAAAAGACACAAGTTGATAAAGGAAGAAAGTACATTACCAGGCATATAGAGACACTATTTAATAGCGATCATTTACACTCACTCAGTCATAGTATCATGCCAGCTCATGCCATTTCCACCAGCCTCTTGCATCAATAATGCACATAAGCTATCCTATTGCTGCACTGGAAGAATGAGCATCATCAATGAACACTGTGGCTCCTCATTGGCATAAAACGTTGCCAAAACGCATCCAGGTGTATTGATGAGAGACCATGATAGATGATTATTGATATTATTAATCAGGATGGTGCTTGATGTTTGCCTTCATACGTAGACTTCAGCAGTAGTAGGGAAATGGATAAGTTGCATATGATATTAAACAGAAGGAGGCCTTGTGATTAAACCATGTCTATTTCTTCCTTTTGTCTCTCCACTTCAAGACTCCTTTGCCTTGCTTTGGGCTCAGCCTTCAAAAGCAGGTGATCATCCGTTCATTCATTTTCAAGATATTAGAGCTTTTCTGCAGGATGCAAAGTTGTGGGGAAACAAAAGGATCTTGGGTGGATCCTCCGCGCGCACATCAGACACATCAGAAGCGCTTTTCAAGTAAGACCTGTCACTGTCAGGGAGACATTTAAAGGCATCAAGAGAGCCACCTGTGTGCAACAAGGGAACATGAAGCAACCATTTGTGCTCGTTGTCCCTTTGATATCTAGTTTCAGTCTGCTGTACTGCATTTGAACCACTGTCACCCGTTGGGGGTGGAGGGGGGTGATGCAGAATGCTGCCAGTGCTGTATAGGAACGTGACTGTGTGCAGCTCAGGTTGTAAACAGACCTGTGTCTGTGCTTTTAAGGATGAGCTTAAGCTGAGGCTGGAGCGAATCCACCAGGAATGTGAAGCCAGCAGGTGTGCTGTTTGCAGCAGTGTCGTGTGGTTTGGGCAGCTGACGTCACCAGACTGGAGGCAGGAGAGGGGAGGGGAGGGGTGGCAAAGGGAGTGATAGAGCAGAAATGCTGCCGTGACCGTCTGCCATCCAGCTATCAGTGTGTCTAACCTGGGCCTTGGGAGATAATTGGTGCGTCCACCTATACCAGTTGTACCAGTGCTATACAATGGGCCAGGGATTGTGTCCCTGATTTTGTGTCTTATGATTTTGGCCTTCCCTGCCATCTGCACAGCCTAGCCAAAAGACCAACTATAATTCCAGGACACCTAGACTGGGGTTATTATCAGTAATAGGCGTAACTAGGTCATTCTCCCTCTTTCTCCCTCTCTCTCCCTCTCTACCACTCATTCTCTCTGTCTGTCTTTCTCTGTCTCTCCCCCTCTGTCTCCCTCCTCTTCATATCCTGTTCCCACAATGCCATATTGTGACAATCTATCCCCAATGGACCTGTGTCCATTACACTTTCATCTTTTCCCTAAAATGGTTAATGGCTCTCTAAATTCAGACTAGCCCCCCGGCTTAAGGCTGGCCTGCTTCCTCTGACACCCAACCAGGTACCAACAGCTTTGTCCTGATTACCCCAGTCTGTAAAGGTGTCTGTAGCATTAGGAATCTTAAAAACAAACTTGGGTGTTGAGAACCAGTCAAATGAATGACAAAAAATAAATAAATAAAGTTATATTTTTCAAAATAGTGTAAAACATTATGTGAAGTAAATGAGTGGAGGTACTTCTTTGGCATACTGGCAGTGTGCAAAAGAAATGTGGCGCTAATTGGTCCAGCAGTTTGCAAGTTTAGCTCCGGACACACACACACACACACACACACACACACACACACACACACACACACACACACACACACACACACACACACACACACACACACACACACACACACACACACACACACACACACACACACACACACACTTGCAACTGTGTCCGCAAAATGCCTTCTAATGTTGAATTTCCTTGCTAAAGAAAGTAAAGGTAAAAGTAAAAGAGGGAGATAGCAAGGGCTTTAGACACAAATAAAAATGCAGCCAACTTACAGAATCTCATAGGTCACCAAAAACCATAATCTCATATGTCAACAATAACCGTGTACCACTGCATATGTGAAATTTCGGCAAAGTGAAAATAATACAGAACTATTTGCACAAGTTGTGCGGCACAATGAGCCAAAGGATGGTGAATAACCAGGCAATACTTGGCATTGAGTGTGAACTGGCTAAACAGATGGGCTTCAAAGATATTATAAAGGACGTTGCAACCAGAACGATTAGAAAGATGGCTGAGATGAAAAAATATAAAATATAAGATTTTCTACTAAGACGTGTGGTGTGTAGGAGAGAGAGCATGTACATGCTTTGATACGAGTAAAGCAGATTTGGGGAGGGCCTATTCAAACACACTAGTTTTCATGTCTCAAGTCCTGTTCTAATGGTCAGGCACTGACTACCGTAACCACACACATCTTTCAAAGATAGGCAAGATCTGATAATTGCGCATTAGAGAGGAGTCTGTTAAACCTACTGTATTAATGAATGAATTGACGTTGAAATATAGGCGTATTGTGACCACAGTCTGTTTGATGAGCACAGGGGATGAAAATAACGTTAGTGGGATAGTCCTGGAAAGTATTGCTATCGCAGCAACATTCACCTTTTTTAATCAACAGCTTAAACATGACATGGGATATGCTACTTCACCTTATACATATACTTCACTTTAGGGCCGGGGACACATTTAAGAAAAATATTAAAAATAAATGAAAAAAGTTATGGAAAATTCATGGCCCCCTCACGCATTAGTAGGACACTCTAATGCGTGAGGGGGCCATGAATTTTCCATAACTTTTTTCATTTATTTTTAATATTTTTTTTAAATGTGTCCCCGGCCCGAGAGTGAAGTATCCCTTTAATTAACAGTTCATATCCAGGAATTCACATTATAGACACTATAACTCTGACTGACAAATAAAATGTCCAAAACCACCCAACCATTTCTTTATTTATTTGTTGCCACTACATTATTATTATTATTATTATTTGTTTGTTTCCTTTCTTTTCTAAATAATAATTTTCTGTGAAGTGCATTGAGTTGCACTTGATTTTTGAAATGTGCTATATAAATCAAGTTTGATTTAATTTGTTTTGACATAATGCTTCACTCTAATGAATTATAGATTTATATTTGTATGATGAAGAAGTGAGTGCACCTCATTATACAGTACTGCCCTTCAGATTTAGCTGCAGTCCAGCTGTAGTTTGATGTAAGTCCCTGCCATCTTCTGTTTGCCTCAGGCCTCTTCCAACGCGATGCTGCTGTGCCTGGTGTAAGGAGTTCAAACGCTCATCACATTCCCTGGGACACATCTGAATAGCAGGTCATGTCCAAATGGAGGGATTTAACCATGCACTTTCAACTTGGCATCCTTATTTTGGCATGTCATTCAAGGAGCACTTCACCCATTTGAAACCATATCTTCATATAATTGGTCCTCAGTCATGCACATCATAAGATGGCACCAATTCTGTCTACTCACTCTCTGTGTCTCAGAGCTGGGCTGTGGACAGTTCAGAAACCTGCCTACCAATGACTTCATCGATGGGGATTCTTAGCTAAACAGCTAGACAGGAACGGTGCCATCTTATTCAACTTTAGGACTAGGGATGTGTGGAACGATTAATTTCACTGACTCATTTATTCGATTAATCGGTGCAGGAAAGTAGGCCAAATGAATTATGCCTGCATAATGCATGGCCGTAAAATGACCGCAAATTGAACTACAGTGTCTAATTTATACAGTATGAACACTCAAGGCTCGTGGCTAATCTACAAATGCATTCATTTCAGACAAACGTCACATTTAATCATTACAACAGGTGACTACTTTGAATGATACATATCAATCTGTTGAATGAATCGTTCGTAACTGCCATATTATGCTCCACCTCCAACCTCAATGTTATCATTTTCGCCAGACCTTGTATTCCGGCTTGATGTAGTTTATCGAAGTCTTTGCCTTCAACAAAACTGAGTGGTAGCATTGTCTACTGCTCATCTGTGTGATGAGTTGGGTTAAAATCACATTGGTGGTGGGCAGTGTGTGTTTGACTACCTCCAGCGTTACTCTCGCCTTGGTGATTCATGTCCAGCCAGGTGTTTTACTGTTGTGTTTACAGTATATTGGATGTGATTTCTCATCGCTCCAGTTGAATTCTTGTATGCCATTTCCACTGGACACAACCTACACACAATTTTCCCATCGTCTTTCAAATCAAAGTACTCCAAAACGTTGCTCTTTTTTCGAACCATCGTGTAGCTGCAGAGTGCCAGGCTGCTGACCAACACTGCACAAATCAGTGTGACAGGCCCGCTAATCACCCGTGTTAATACTTAATTGGAACGTATTTTTGCTTGTTAAAATCAACATTTTATCAAGATATGACAGTAATTGTGTGCTAAATTGAATGTGTAAAACAAGACGTAAATGTGTTATTAAAATAAATCAATATACTTTTTTTTTGTATATTGTCCATTTTTTTGTCCAAACAAAAGAGTCAGACGTGAGATCACAACGTGAGATCTATAATCTCACAACATGAGATTATTGATTTTTGATTGACTTTAGGAATATTTTTTGAATATTTCTTGCGTTGCTCGCAGAAATGAACACATTTTCAAGTGGCACAATGTGACAACACTGTTATTTTTGGTGAATAACATGGTGAATCTGAAGCACAATTCACCCTTACTCCAATTTGGTGCTGTCAGTTGCATTAGACCCTGAGCCCTCTTTACACAGCTTGTGGAGCCTGTTTGCTGTCCTCTTATGAGTTTGAACTCTCACCAGCATTTGCATACAGGTATACCGTGAGAACCCTTTTGTTGCACTGTGGCATCCTCAGATTCTAATATTTCATTTCTCCATTGTAACCAAGGCTCAATATCTCGCCTTTTGTTAGCGCATAGGATAGAGAGACACACACACACACACACACACACACACACACACACACACACACACACACACACACACACACACACACACACACACACACACACACACACACACACACACACACACAGCTAAGTTTTCAGTTGCAATGACACAGCTAGTACAGTATAACCCAGTCGGTTGGTTGGTTGGTCTGTCTGCCAGTTAGGTCTGTCACGATCTTTACATTTTAGTTGACTTGTAGATTGGATATTTTCACTACTTAAATCTTGTTTTTACAGTTTTCGAAACTTTTCACCTATAATGACATGCCCGAAATAGATATAGATTATTAATACATTGTTTTATTAAACGATAGATTATGGATTTATTTGTATTTTTATAATTGATAAAATGGATTAGTCCGATTAACTTTTGCACCCCTAGTGTAAATCAGAACCAGACAACCCATTCCAAAAGCAGGCAAAGGGTGAGCGGTTTAGGAGGGCTTATGTTTTTTTTCCTCAAGGGTGCTGCTGTACAGACCCTCTCCTTTCTCTGTCTCCTAGGTGATAAAGCAACTAGGAGTGGGGTGGGTGGGCTTACATTTAAACATGGTGCCAGCCAGGGTCTCAGCTGTTGCTACGGTGACTCCATAGTTACGTTGCCAAAATGTGAGATCACTCCCAGTCAGGATATCCCCTCGCAAAAGCCTCTACAAAAGGCCCTGGCCATTAGCTGTCAGAGAGTAGAACCTATACACACACAAGAGGATAATTTACTCCCTGAATGCCATTGAATCGTACTGGTGATGAGGTGGCTGATGCCACACCCACCTAAATTGGTACCCCCTCTAGACTGTCCCCTGTATTCCCCCACATTCTCTCATAACTGCATATGCCATAATGCTGTCCTCAGTGATGGACAAAGTAGCCTACTCAACCTCTGTTCTTGAGTCAAAGTATAGATACTCCTGGACGAATATTACTCAACTACAAGTGAAAATAGCTTTCTCCCCCCCCCCCCCCCCCAAAAGATGTGCATGTTAACTTTCTAAATGTTCAAGATGATCAGATTTTTTGTTGTTGCTAAATAGCAAAAATAGTAGATCTACCAGCTCAACACATCAAATTGCCACTCGTTGAGCTTGTAGTTCTGCTATTTTAGCTATTCATTGTATAATGACGTATTGGGGGCTTTGAGTGGTTAAAGCTTACTTTAACAGTGTTACCAATCATCTTTTTTTTCACTAAATGGAAACTTATACATATACCTATTTATTACATTGTTATTACCGTTTTATTCAAAGTTCTTCTAAGGCCTTTAAGGACCACACAGGTGGTTAGGCACGTTTAGCCCATTGACTAAAGACTCACACTCCAAATGAAATGTCTAAAAATAAAACATAAATAAAACATGGCTGATTAATGCATTCTACTACTCTGCCACCAAAATGTGGAACACCCTACCACCAGCCATCAAACTTTACAACTCCCTGGTCTATCCTCATTCAAAACCACCCAAAATAGCACCTGTCCGCAAATTGCAACAGGACCTAGAAATGTCGTCTCGCTTGCCACCAGAGACTACCGTCAGCATGGTTTCTGTATACATTACCTTTTATTGCTCCTGGTTTTGATGATGATTTGTATTGTATTGTATGTCTTGTGTATGTCCTGGTTATGAATTGAATACATAGTAGACCGGTGCCCGTTGGGTATCGGTCTAGTCGGGAACTACGCTAGTTGGGAACGATACAAATAGGGAATGCATGCCCCACCCTGTTATGCAATACTGTATCTGTTTTAACCGTCGGTCGGTCTGTCTGTCCTGTCTGTCTGTCTGTCTGTCTGTCTGTCTGTCTGTCTGTCTGTCTGTCTGTCTGTCTGTCTGTCTGTCTGTCTGTCTGTCTGTCTGTCTGTCTGTCTGTCTGTCTGTCTGTCTGTCTGTCTGTCTGTCTGTCTGTCTGTGTCCCTTTTGTGCCAGCCCATATGGAAAAGTCCTTGTGCAGTGGTAAACGTCTGTGTGTATGTGTGGAGAATGTCTGAAGAGTGCAAACTGACTGTGAAAAGTGGACTGACTAATGTCTGGTGTGGGGAATTCGACAGGTGTGGGGAATTTGCCAAATCAAGCTAAGGCTGGGGTTACCATGGCTATCAATTGGCTCATTTGGGCCATGGCCCATGGCCAGAGCCTTTTCTGGCAGTTATGGACTCCCGCTTATCCGATCGACCCGACACCGTGCACTCAACCCCCCCGGGTCGTCTGCCGAATTTGAAGTTGGTTGGTCGAACGGTTGTCGAATTACGTAAAATACAGATGTACGTACAGAGATTCCGTGCATTTATTGTAAGATTACCACAATGGAAACATGCCCTCAGGGCTTTTTGTGTTATCCTTTTAGCATTGCTTGCGTAATTGATTGTACTTGCTGTACTGTTTTAGAAAGTATTCAATCAATCAAGCTACTAACTGGACAATGGTCTGTGTTTACAAAATATGTCCGAAGCAATGAATAGACAGTGTCGTTGAACTGGAGTCAGGTTACTTTCCAGCCAGTCTCACTCTACAGATCCCTGGTGACTTAACCTTACACGTTGGTCTGCATGTTTCTCTCCATCTCTCTCTCAATTTGTCCAAGTCAGTGTCTCTGTCTCCCATACTACACACAGAAAGATAATGGTTCTTAAATTGTTCTTTAAAAGGCTATATGGTTGCACAAAGAAGCATCACCTACTAAAGAACCATTTTATTTAGTGAATATTTCTTCATGTTCCTCATATGGTTCTAGAGAACCCTTTTTTGTCAAAGTTCTTTGAGGAACCACAAATGGTTCCTCTAATAATCATCCATTAGCCACTTAAACCATGTATTAATAGGCTGAAACATTTGCCAAAAATAGCCAATATACAATCTCACAACGTGTCGCGTTGCCACGCGTTGTGAGCTTGTAGATCGGCTATTTTTGATGAAGAAATTTGGTGTAGAGGATAGAAAAGGAGTGGGCCAAGTACAGAGCCCTGGGAGACACTGTTCGATGAAGCATATAAGGTTTAAGTGGTTAAGAAGGGTTCTTTCTGGAACCATTAAAATAATGGTCTGAAAGGTTCTTTCTGGAACTAAAAATGTATCTTCTATATGAGCATCACTCAGAAGAACCACCTTCGGTTCCAGTTGGCACCTTTATTTTTTTTGTGTGTGTGCTCTCGTAGTCTCCTATCCTGTCTGTCGGATAGGAGTCTGTAGTCTGCTCAACCCTGTCCCAGGCAGCTCAGCAAGGGTCGAAGCAGTGTCTGCGGTCCTACAGTGTCTGCTTGCTGAGTTTGTGTGCATTCACGCTTAGAGCTCACGCCGGCTGCCACACTGTTGCTATGCTGCATATCAATGATTAAAATGTGTGCTAGGCCTGAATATTTCATGGGGTGCGTCCTCGGGAGGACGTCGCACGGCTGTGTTTATGTCTCTTATTGTTTTGCGTAAAGCACTTTGAGTTGCCTTGTTTTTGAATTGTGCTTTACAAATAGACCTGCCTTGCTTTGTCATAGCGCTGCAGAGCTACCATTGGTCGCACAAAGGATTACATCAGCATCTGATGAGGGGAGGGACACGATTTGGTGTTTGTTAAGAGACGTACTCTTGTACTCTTGTGGACGTCGCACGGCTGTGTTTATGTCTCTTATTGTTTTGTGTAAAGCACTTTGAGTTGCCTACTTGCCTTGTTGTTGAAATGCACTTTACAAATAGACCTGCCTTGCTTTGTCATAGCACTGCAGAGCTACCATTGGTCGCACAAAGGATTACATCAGCATCTAAATGAGGGGAGGGACACGATCTGGTGTTTGTTTGAGTTAGTGTCTGCAAATGTCTCATATTACCCCAGCATCTCTGTCTGTTCGTGTGTGTGGTGTGCACGTGGCTGAGTTTGAATGTGTGTGGGCAGGAGGATGGACAGAAGGCAGGCAGTTTGTCGATAGCAGTCTGCTGCTGTCCTCCATTGTGTCTTCTGGGCTGTGTTGTGTGATGGAGGAAAACAGAGAAAGGCCAGGGGGTTACACTCCAGCTGGGGGCGTGAATCCCCCCCCCCCCACACTCACACACACACACACACACTTTGAAAACTGGGGAAATCCATCCCATGACGTACGGAACGGATGGAGGGCTGAGGGGAGGAGAGTGTAGTGGGGTTCACGATCCTATTAGCCCTTACATAGCTCGTTTCACGCCAACGCTTGTTGTATAAAGGAGAGAGCCTCCGGCCATGGTAATGCAAACAGATTGCACAGATTGTTGGTGATGTTTAAGTGCTTCAGTGGCCACATAAATGACTTGACATGGTGCGGTCGAGTCCTGGAATGGAGACGAGGGAGGAAACTGGCTGGCTTGACTCCATCACAGACGGGGGAAATAAAAGATACTGTCTCTTGAGGCAAGCTTTGGTCGAGTCAAAGCAGTGATTTGAGCCCGGCCGATGCCAGATTTTATTTAAGGTGCTCCTTAAGTAAAAATTTAACTCGATATATGAAAAGAACATTTTACTTTAATACATTGAACAAGCAAACAAGTAAATATAAAGTACATGAACTGGATTTGTTTTATTTAACCACTTAAAGACGCCATGACATGCCGCAGTAATCATGATAGCCTATTTGAGAGAGAATGCTTTCTTCATGGTGGGGGGAGAAATAGGGTGATTCATGTTTCCAGATAGGTTTTGTATAAATGGTGGCGGGACGATAAAAAATTGCATTGAAAACATTTAAGTAGACCCCAAATTAAGTGTATGCCCCCATGTGAAAGATGCGTCATATTTTTTTTTTACTTTTTTCCCCAGGGGAAAAATGTGAAATATGAAAAATGACTTTTCTTTTGTCATTTTAGTTTTTAAATTAAAGTTGTTAAATTGGTACACGTCGGCTGCATAACTGCTGATACAGATACAGATACAAAAAAGCTAAACAATGGCCTATATATAACAGTCAAACTATATAACTGGCTCTACTTGAGTCAAGCTTTGGTCAGGTCACATCAGTGATGAGTGATGACACATTATGTGCAACCACCTCCACCCAGAGGGTTAACTTTGTGTGAGCAAAAGATTCAATAAGCTGCTGGTTTCAAGCTGAATTGTACAGCCTTTTATTTTGGGCTGTTTCACAATAAAGTGGCCTTGAGTTTTTCGTTTCCTCCAGGCAGAAGGTCAGAAACAATTTTTCGGCCCTGCCGTCCGTCCGTTCTTTGGCCTATAATTCTTTAACCGTAGGTCGTACAATAAAAATGTGGATCTTGGAAAGGCCCCGGCCTTTTGTACCAGAATAGATTTTTTGCTACTACTCCTACGGATTTTTTTTATAAAGATATTGTATTGGCCTTTTTTTCTCTGCCTTTATTGAGAGGAGAGTAGGCTGACAGGAAATGGGGAGAGAGATGGGGGGGGGTGACACGCAGCAAAGGTAGTTGGGATTGGGAATTGAACCTGCGACACGCTGTCAGGCCTATGTGGTATGCGCCTGGACCGCTAGGCCCACTCCTACAGATTTTGTTAAAAGCGCACAGAAATTGGTACACATTATCTCTTGGGTCAGGTGATCAACTCAGATTTTCTCAGATTCCATTCCAATTGGCTATGACTGCCTTCCAAATTTCACGGCCTGGGTAGGCAAACCGGCCTGGGCGGAGACCTGGGCTCCGAGGAGTGCACTTGTCTAGTAATGAATGATGTTGTACTGTAGTTGTGTCCTCAGTGACAACCGTGGTTGTTGGAATTCATGTAGTATATTTGTCTACATTTATTGTCTATGTGGATTAGTTTACAATTTTTTGTTCTAGCTTCAAGTAAATGAGTATGCTAGTCTCATTACCCTCACTTGACATGGCATCTTACTTGTTGGTCTGACATTCTATGGACAGGAATTCATTACTAGAGGTAAACAAAACTCATCTAAAAACTGGTTCTAGGGTGGCTTTGGGTTGGAGATTAATACTAATCTGAGTGGCATCAATACACAGCGTCAGCATGCAGCATGAGATCAGACAAGTTCTGACAGCCGTGACAGACCTCCTGCCAGCCTGTAGAACACAGAGAGAGAGAGAGAGAGAGTGACAGAGATGGAAGGAGAGAGGGAGAGGGAGAGAGACACACACACAGAGAGAGAGAGAGAGAGAGAGAGAGAGAGAGAGAGGGATGTCTCCAGGCCTTTCTCAGAAACAACCATGGGTTTCCCTCTCTCTCATTAATTTGCACCCGCTATCTCTTTACGCTGCGGTCCTAATCGTAACTTTGTCCCTGTTTGCTCCACAAGCCACCTTTCTCTCTCTCTATCTCTATCTCTATCTCTCTCTCTATCTCTCTTGGCTTCGTGACACTGCAGGATTTCCTGAGCTAATGATCGCTGCCTCTCCACAGCTCTAGTCTCCTCTCTCCAACGTTGTTATGTGTTGATCACAGATGCTGTCTGTTTATTTCCTGGGCAGACAGTACCGCCCCATCTTACCTTCCAGACAGACAGACACCCACCCTCAATTCTGTGGGATCTCTCATCTGTGAGGGCTTTGGCGTGACTACTGCACCGATCAAGGGAGCAACGATTTGACATTAGAACTCAAACGCCAGACAGTCCTGGTGGTGGCATCAATTGATGGCAACATGAAGTAGTTTCTTCATATCTGTCCATCGTGACTAAACCTACACTGTGGCTGCTCCATTGAAGTCTTTTCCAGAGTTGAATTATTCAATGAAAAGAACCTCTTGGTTCACAGTTCCTGTTCCTTTTGAGGGGATTAAGCTCCAAATGATTGAAACAATTCTCTCCATGAATGAATGTAAGTAAGCCGGATTCTTTTGTTTGTTTGTTTTTTGCATATGAAAGGTTATAAAAGGCAAACTTTAGCAAAATAATGGGTTTGCCTCAAGCCCCCAGAGTTGCTGAGAAACATTGAAGCCGCCACCCCAGTGGCTAAAGCTGGAACTGCAGGCGGGGAGAAATACAGAGGGACAGCGAGTGCATTTTCCGGCAGCGGCTGCTGCCGCGGAGCTGCCGGCGGCGCCAGCTTTGGGAGTGTGCTGCGTTTGTGTAACGCAGTCCCCACCAATATTATTTACGATTCTGTGCCTATCGGTACATAACTCGAGTCGACTAGCAGACCATCGGCCGGTCGTCGCGGGCACTCGCGCCTGGAGGCGCTCGGGCGCGACTCCTTGGCCTCAAGGTCTGCTGAGTCGGCGCGCCTCCGTCATGGTCCAAAACTATACTTTATCGGCGGAAAAAATAAGTTGACTGCCGCTCCTCCACCGGCAGTTCCGCGGCAGTTCCGCTGCTGCCGCTCCTCCACCGGCAGTTCCGCGGCAGTTCCGCTGCTCCGCCGGCAGCTGCCGCTCCACCGGCGGCGACTGCCGCTCCTCCACCAGCAGTTCCGCGGCAGTTCCGCGGCAGCAGCCGCTGCCGGAAAATGCACTCGCTCCTTCTGGAAATACATGCACGAGCAAAAAATACTGAGATATTTATATATATAAGAATATATAATATAAATATGTAAACATATTATACATAAATACGTATGCATTTACATATAAATATGCATCTCGAGTGTATTTAATAAATATCTCGCCTTCATGGCTCGACACACAGGCTCGTTCATGGAGGTAGTTTGTGACGTAGGACGCAAAAAGGACACTAGTGCGCATGCTCATAACTTTATGGCTGCTCGAAACGACTCAAAAAACGACCCAATATTTCTACTTCCGGCAGACTTCCGGGTGCTTCAAAACGCGACTGAGCACTTTCATTTAAATGAATAGCTGGGGACGGGGCAATCCGCCCTCTAGTTATATTATACCTCTATGGTTTGCTGGTACTGTAGACCGTCTAGTGAGTGGTCTGAAGTATAGTCCCAGTTTTTAGTTACAGCTAGTTTTCTCAACTGGATGTTTATTGTTTTGTTTAAACTAATGAAAAAGAAAACGTAGCCTTTGTCTTTTATAATTCATAACTGTCATTGGTAGATTAATGGCAAAGCAACAAAACTCCTCTAATTCAGAGTAGGCTACAGAACTTTGGGCCCCTGCTCTCCTCTTGACATACTAAAATGAACACTGTATCTGAAACGGCCGCTGAATCCATCAAAATGTGCTTTTCAGATTCAGTGCCGTTTACGACAGCTATCTGAGGCAGCCTTATGAAAGCAGCCACCGAGGAAAACCATCTGCACGCATACAAACAAGTGTCTGGCTCAGGGAAGCAGAATACCCTGCCTGTAATTGTACAGATGGGGCTGTGAGTCTATGAAGAGGCCACTTGAGCTGAGCTGAGTAAGAGGTTGTTCTCCAATAGATCTCACTCTCGCTCTGTTTCCCTGTATTTTATCTCTGAAGTTCATAAAACAGACATGTGTGAGTGTGCGTGCGTGCATGCGTGTGTGCATGCGTGCGTGCGTGCGTGCGTGCGTGTGCACTAGATAGT